>NW_012136525.1:3471013-3486038 GCF_000956105.1 Propithecus coquereli | reverse complement strand
GCTAAATTCACCAGCTTGCGACCGCAGTGAAATATAATGATGGATGCACCAAAATATGGGGAAGTGAAAGCTAAATCTTCCAACATTAAATTACTTAATTGAGCAACCTGATCTGACACAGCAGCAGCCTCAGTGAAAATGTATGATTTGAGATCACTCATGAAGGGGCCCTGAGCCCAGCCGTGAGAACACGCCGCTTCCGCGGGGGCTTTGCTCCACAGGGGCTGCCCTCACTGCCTCGCTGCCTCGCTGCCCTCGCTGCCCGGCTCTGCAGCGAGCTGCGCCCACTGCGTCCACACAAATGAGGACCGGCCACCCCGGGAGGCTCAGTTTGTTTTCTCTTCAGTCATTTTCTTAGTCATTCAACTAATTTTTTTTTGTTTTTTGTTTTTTTGTTTTGAGAAAGGGTCTTACTCTGTCACCAGGGCTAGAGTGCAGTGGCATCATCACAGCTCACAGCAACCTCAAACTCCTGGGCTCAAGTGATCCTCCTGCCTCAGCCTCCCGACCAGCTGGGACTACAGGCAGCACCACCACGTCCAGCTGACTTTTCTACAATTAGTAGAGACAGGGTCTCGCTCTTGCTCAGGCTGGTCTCAAACTCCTGATCTCAAGCGATCCTCCCATCTCGGCCTCCCAGAGTGCTAGGATTACAGGTGTGAGTCACCGCGCCCAACCAGTCATTCAACTAATGTTGTTTGACGCCAGTTGCTTTTGAGCACTGTGTGGATCTGGAAATAAAGGAGGCAGAGGAAGGATGGAGACTGTTTATGCACTGTCTTCTGTAAGTCCCCCAGCTCTGTGGGGTAGGTACTCCCAATATGGCCTTTGTTGTTGTTGTTGTTGTTTTAATGGAAACACAAAGTCTTATGAAACAGATAAAGAAAAGAGTCTTAAGAAACAGATAAGGAAACTTCTGATGGTTACACAGGGGTTCGAATTCAGGTTTGCCTGCCCACAAAGCATGCGTGCTTAGCTGCTATCCTACGTTGCCCCCACAGAGGAACGGTGCAGAGGTGCAGAGATTAATTCCACGTGATCCCTACCCTTACAGAGCTTACCAGCTGCTGCGGAAGAGTGGGACAAATTAGCAATCACATTACAAAAAGCCACTTGCTAAAATAAAGGTCAGTGTAGCGAGTGCCCAGGAGCCCAGGCGGGAGAAGTCAGGACAGCACCACAAAGATGGGACTCGCGAACAACAAATGCCTCTTGGGTGTCTCATCCTTCCCCCGGCTGTGGGGCCCTTGGGAGCCAGGGCCAGGCCTCCTGTGCCACAGAGAGTTGCATGTGCTGGCCACCAGATAAGCCATCAAGCCAGGAATGACAAAGCGTAGTTCCTGGGTAGCAGGCAAATGAAACCTGTTAGGTCAGTGCCTGGTTGAGACGTAAACCCTTTCCTAAAACTTAGCGAAGCGCCCCCTCCAAGGCTTCTACCACCTCCCGGTGGCCTGGAAGACTCACACAGTTGTGTGAACGCTGCGGGCCGCGGGGCTCGGGAAGGGAAGATGATCAGGGACGATGAGTCTGTGGACAAGCGAGAGCAGGTAACAGATGGAAAATAGGACTCATCAGGGCTTCTCTCATTTGTGGCCCCTGGGGCTTAAAATTCCACTCTTTTTTTTTTTCTTTTTGGCCAAGACTTGCATCTTGGGGAAAGCATTTCTGCCCAGAAGTGATAATTCCCACCAGTATTGAGTCCTTGGCAGCGTGGAAATTCTCCCCCGGAGCCTGGGGAAGGTGGTAAGGCCTCCTGTGGCCACAAAGCTCATTCCTCTACTGTGAAAGCCACTCCAAGACTCAATGCCAACCCACAGACCAAGGCAAAATGTGCCTTCAAACTGTCACACTGGACAGCTTTGGACGACGGAACGAGACCCTATCGTAAGCACCCTGGGACCCAGTCAGAAGAGGCCCTTCCATCACAGCTCAGGGCAGACGTACACATGTCGGAATATGTCAAGAGACTGCTTTGTCTTTATAAATGCCCTAATCCAAAGTTAATTATTCTAAAGCAACTCTATCTTCTAGGATTTTCCTAAAGGCACACATCAAAATGTGAGATGTAAAGAATTTAACCCAGAATTACTTGCCAAGCCCTGTGTTAGGGACTTGGGGATTGGTATGGAAAAAAAGAGGCAGTCCCCATCCTCAAGGTAGAGATGAACAAGCAGTTTCATTACAGAACAATTCCGTGCGGCCCATCATAAAGGTGTGTATAGGAAACAGGGACATCCCTGAGGAGGCAGGAGGGGGAGAATTCACAAATGTACAGCACCTGAATTGGCAACAACAATTTGCAGTTGCTGCTGGATAAATCTCTTGCACGGCCTCACACGCAAACCCAGGCTCACGTCCCTTTCCCCAGTGACTGCCTTCCTCTCCAGCACAGCAGAATATCCGCTATTCACTCACGAGTTTGGTTAGCTGCTGTCTCCCTCTGGCAAAGACACAGAAAACATTGTTTGCCTTTCCCATGTTTCACAGGCCACAGCTCATACAGAACTTGGACTTTCCTCACTCTGTTGAAGAGTTTGCCTTTTTACCTGCATTCGGGCCTCATCATATTCCCCTTTTCCTACTTTTGGGGTATGTCCATTTACAATCCTGATAGGCTATGCAGAGCTCACACATTTCTCTTCAAACATCTTCTCTTTCTGTGTCACCTCAAGGTGACATTCTTTTCCTCCAGCACCCCCAGTTTAGACTCAAGCAGTCCAAAACCAGAAGCAAACATCAGCATGGACAGAGAGAGCCCCAGGAGAAGCCCTCTATATCTGGCTTTAGAAATAACAAAGGAGTTGTTTAACATTCAGAGACACTGGAAGAAAGCCCCTATTTTTTTCTTTTCTCCATTCTTTTGCATCTTTTTCCACAGGTTCCTAAAATCCTGAGGGATGGGAACCTTCCTCTGTGCTCCCAAAGGGCAGAGCATACCTCTTGCTTTATTTCTCTGTGTGTCCTCCCACCACTTGCCCCCAGAAATAGGTGCAGTAGTGGGAAGTATGTGGCAGAGGAGGGTAAGCAGAGTCCAAAGTTTCTGGATAGAGAATGGCAAAGGGGGTCCCAGGGAACTGGAGGATACTGGGAAGATCATGGAGAAGGAAGAGCTCAGCAAAGTGGCCCAATAAGCTGTTCATGACCTCCGTGGCTTACCCCTAAACTGTACATGCATGAATCTGACCCTAAATAGCACACTATATATTTTAAGTACTGAACTATGTAATATACCACTCACCAGGTCCCAAACTGGCCACTTGGTAGTATCTGCAGGACAGACCCAAACAGCACAAGGCTTTGAAAATGAAACCAATATTGAAACCATAGCCCACAGAATCATGGTCACAACTTGCAGCTTGAACTCAACCAGATCAATTACCTGCTAAAGTACAAATAGGATTTAAATAAGACCCAGGCTCTCATACTATTAAAAATGTCCAGGATGCAATTTAGAATTACTGAGCATATAAAGAACCACAAAATTTCTTATGGGAAATGACAATCAACAGATGCCAATGCCAAGATGACAAAGATATTAGAATTATCTGAAAAATGCTTTAAAGTAGCTATTATAAAAATATCCCAAGGAATGACAAACACTCTTGGAATAAATATAGAGACAGAAATTTCAGCAAAAAAAAAAAAAAGCATACAAATGAACCACAGGAAATTTTAGAATTGAAAAATATAACAAATGAAATAAAAAGCTCATTGGATGGATTCAATAACAGAATAGACACAACAGAGGAAAGAGTCAGAGTACTTGAAGAAATCAATAGAAATGATCCAATCTGAACAATAAAGAGAAAAAGAGATTGAAAAGAATTAAAATAACTTCAGAAATTTATGAGTCCATACCAAAAACATCTAACATTCATACCACTGAAGCTCCAGAAGTACAGAAGAATGAGTACAGTGCATAAAAGTAATTTTCAAATATAATAGTTAAAAACTTCCCAAATATGATGAGATACACAAACCATAAACATATTCATGAAGTTCAACAAACCCCAAACAGGATAAACCCAAAGAAATCCATATCTAGACACATCATAACCAAACTGTTGAAAACTAAAGACAAAGAAAAAAATCTTGAAAGTATCCAGAGATAAACAATGTATTACTTACAGGGAAATGATTTTAATGACCACAGATTTATCACCAGGAACCATAGAAGCCAGAAAGTAGTGGAATAACATTTTGAAAATGCTAAAACAAAAGAATTGTCAACCAAAAAGTCTATATCCTATGAAAATATCATTTAGGAATGAAATTAAAATAAACACTTCTCAGATGAAGGAAAACTAAAATAACTTTTTGCCAACAGGCTTGCTCTAAAAGAATTGCTAAAGGGAATGTATCAGACAGAAGGGAAAGGTACCAAAAGGAAACTTAGAGCATCAGGAATACCATTTATAAAAATAGTAAATATCTAAGAAAATAAAACATATTATTCACACTTTTTGATTTCTTTAAAATATATTTGACAGTTGAAAGCAAAAATTATAACATGTCCTGATAGAGTTGTCGATGTATGTAACTGTATGCATAAAACAAATGCAACACAAGGGGGGAGGGTAAAGGGACTTCTAAGATGGTAAGGTTTCTATCCTCCACTCGAAGTGATAAAATATTTACTCTAAGTGGAATGTGAAAAAAAATAAGGATATTTATTGTAATCCCTAGGGCAATAACTAATAAAACCATACATAGAGATATATTCATAAACCAGTTCTCCAGGTAATTCTGCTAATGCTCAAATTTGAGAACCAGTGGACTACATGAAACAAAAACTTTAAATCTAATTGAAAGCCTGAGTAGTATTCACTTATGACACTGAAACTCCAGCTTTAATAGGTACAGCAGATAATTTTGGCCTAGAAAGTGTCTACAGTGATTATGATAAGAGTTGGTGGGAATCACAGGGCCGAAGCAATGAGCAGGTAAGTAGACCTGTTCCTCATGACCACAGCAGAGGGAAATTGCAGTGCCTTCATTTCTCTTTCCCTTCCCTGGACTAGTAATCTAAGGCTTGGGATTGGACTTTTGCACCTCTGGGTTTCTGAGGATCACCAACCAGTATTCTTTGTGAAGGGACGTTGATGGAAAACATCGAGGGGTTTATTGCATAGGTCTGACAACTAGTTGTTGTGGAATGAATTCACTTGGTATTCTGTGACTTCCTTTTCCTTACTTCTAAGCCCCGCCATTCTAGATAGTGAGAATGAATATGAAAACAGTAATGCTGAAGATGAGTGTTGCTTAACAGAAATGTAAGTGGGATGATGACTAACATTTTATAGGGATATTATCTAAAGACAACAAAGAAATTTATGGAAATAATTTAGGCAATTCTCTTAATTTCCTTGTGAAGGAGATAAAGAATTCCCTCTATTAATGATTATTGGCAATTGAATCTCAAAAAAAAATAAATTCCGTAACCAGAAAAGACCCCGAATAGCCAAAGCTATCTTAAGCAAAAAGAATAAATCAGGAAGCATCACTTTACCAAACTTCATGCTATACTACAAGGCTACAGTAACCAAAACAGCATGGTACTGGCACAAGAACAGAGACATAGACCAATGGATCAGAACAGAGAACCCAGATATAAAACTATTCTGATATTGCCATCTGATCTTTAACAAAGCAGACAATAACATACACTGGGGAAAAGAATCCCTATTAAATAAATGGTGCTAGGAAAATTGTACAGCCACATATATAGAAGACTGAAACAAGATCCACCTCTCTCATCACTCACAAAACTTAATTCACAATTGATAACAAACTTAAACCTAAGGCATGAAACTATAAGAATTCTAGAAGAAGAGGTTGGAAAAACTCTTATAGATATCGACCTAGACAAAGAATTTATGAAGAAGACCCTAAAGGCAATTACAGCAAATAAAAATAAATAAATGGGATCCGATTAAATTTTAAAAGCTTCTGCACAGCCAAGGAAACAATCAATAGAGCAAATAGACAGCCTGCAAAAGGGAGAAATTGTCTGCATGCTATACATCCAATAAAGGGATAATAACCAGAATCTACAAAGAACTCAAGCAAATCTGCAAGAAAACATCAAACAACCCCATTAAAAAGTGGGCAAAGACATGACCAGAAGCTTTTCAAAAGAAGATAGACTACTGGCCAATAAACATGAAACAATGCTCAACCTCTCTAAACATCAGGGAAATGCAAATCAAAACCACAATGAGATATCACCTAACTCCAGTGAGAATGGCCTTTATCAAAAAGTCTCGAAACAACAGATGCTGGCATGGATGCAGAGAGAAAGGAACACTTGTACACTGTTGATGGACTGCAAACTAGTTCAACCTCTATAGAAAGTAGTATGGAAATACTTCAAAGAACTAAAAGTAGAACTACCATTTGATACAGCAATCCCATTTCCAGGCATCTGCCCAAAGGGAAAAAAAGACATTCTATAATAAGACATCTGCACTTTAATGTTTACAGCAGCACAATTCACAATCACAAAGATGTGGAAACAACCCAAGTGCCCATCAATACATGATTGGATTAATAAAATGTGGTATATGTATACCATGGAGTATTACTCAGCCATAAAAAAAAATGATGAACTAATATCTTTTGTAACAACCTGATGGAACCAGAGATCATCCTTTTAAGTGAAACACCACAAGAATGGAAAAACAAACACCACATGTACTTACTACTAAATTGGAACTTATAGATCAACACTCATGTGCACATATGGTAGTGAAATTCAGTGGAAATCAAGCAGGTGAGAGGGGGAGAAGGGGATGGGTAAATTCACACCTAATAGGTACAATGCACACTATCTGGGTGACGGACACATTTATAACTTTGGCTCAAACTGTACAAAAACAATTCATGTAACCAAAACATTTGTACTTCTATAATATTCTGAAATTTAAAAAAATTAAAAAGTAAAATAAAATAAATTGAAACAACAACAAAAAATTAAATTCCTTGTCTGAAGCCCTAAGTGGTTGGGACTGAGTGCATAGAAGACGTAGAAAGGTAAAAAAACAAAAAACTCTGGATTAAGAAGATAATTCAGAAAGAGATTCACTAAAGAAAAACTTCCAATTGAGATAATCTATGGTTCAGAGTTCTGAAAAAAATTCAAACTGAAAATATAAATTTGGGAACTCTCTTACCATAAAGGCAACAGACAAAAATGTTGAAAATAACATAAATCACCTTGAGAGTGATTGTAAAATGAGAAAACAAAGCCTAGCAATGAGCTTTGAAGAGTCCAACCTTTAAAAATCAGATGGAGCAGAATAATCCAGCCAAGAACACTTAGAGGAAGCGACCAGAGAAGTAAGAGGGAAATCTGGAAAGCATGGCATCAGGGAAGACAGTGTTTCAACAGGACGGAATGGTCAGCTGTGCTGACTGTTGCCAAAACGTCAAGGAAGCTGAGAACTAAACAAATTCTGTGCAGTTTAGCACCTACTGGCAGACCTTGGTCACCTGTACAAGAGCATCTGGGGCACAGTGGTGAGATAGAAGGCAGGCTGGAGTAGGTTGAGTGGGAGGTAAAAAAAAGTGGGAACAGTATGTAGAAATAACTTTTGAAAAAGTCTGTGATATACAGTACCTATTACAAAATGCAGGAATTAACATAATAGGGTATTGGCACGAGGAGAGTCAAACAGACCAAGGGAATAAAATAGAGTCCAGAAGCACATTCACACACATATGGACACTTTATTTAAGACACAAGTATCACTGCAGAGCAGTGAAGAAGAACGATCCCTTCAATAAATGGTGTTGGCCCAATTACATAGCCAAGTGGAGAACAATTAATCTTGACTCACACCTCATGCCACATACAGACCCCCCCAAAAATCAATTCTGTATGGATTGCAGGTTTAAATGTGAAAATGTGTTAAATGTTAACCAATAAAGTTTCTGAAGAAACATTAAAGAATATATTTAGTAGATAGGTGATGATTTTTAAAATATGACACAAAAATACTCATCATAAAGAAAAAGATTGATAAATTGAGCTAAAATAAAATTAAGAACCTCTACCCGCCCAAAGACACAAAGAGTGAAAAAAGAAACACAGAGTGGAAAGATATTGCAAACATATATTCAGTAAAAGACTTGTACCGAGAATATATAAAGAACTCCTTCAAATAAATAAAGATAATGCATTTTTTTAAATGGTTAAAAGGCTCAAACAGGCACTTCACAAAAGAGAATATCCAAATGGCTGAAAAAAAGCATATGAAAAAGTTCTCATCTCATTAGTCATCACAGAATGAAAATTAAAACCACACTGAGATACCACTACACGTGTCCCAGAATGGCTAAAATTCAGAGGACTGACAATACTAAGTGTTAACAGGACGTGGGGGAAATGCAATTCTCATACACTAACTACTAACGGGGAATGTAAGTTCTGGCAAACATGTTGGAAACTGTTGAGTAGTGTCTGCTAAAGCTGAACATACACTTACCATATAACCCAGCAATTCCACTCCTATCTAGGTATATAATCTTCAGAAATGCATTCACCAAAAGATATGCAAAAGAATAGCCATAGCAACACTATTCAAAATAGCCTAAAACAGGGAACAACCCTAATGTCCATCAACAGTAGAATGGGTAAGTAAAATGTGGCATGTTCAAATAATTAAATACTATATAGTAATGAATAAACCACTAGTACACACAACAACATAGATGAATATCACACTCTTAATGTTGAACAAAAAAAGCCCAACCAAATATATAAGTGGCATGATTCCACTTACACTAAGTTCAAAGACGGGCAAAATTCATCTGTGATGCTAGAATTCAGGATAGTCAAGACCTTCCAGGACTGAGAGGAGGCCGCAGGGGGGCTTCTAGAAGCCCAGAAATGTTCTATCTCTTCATCTGGATTGCAGTCACACAAGTGATAATTCACCAAGTTGTACACTTACAGTTTGTGTGCTTTTCTGATATATGCTATACTTCAGTAAAAAGTTTTTTTTGGTTTTTAAACCTAGCTATAAACGAGAGAAAAGTGAGCAGGCCATAGCTGGAGGAGGTAATAAGGTTTGGGAAGAGGAGATTCTAAAGAAAAAAAGTTGAACCTGTAAAACCCAGCTGCAGCCCAAGAAGCTCGTCTCTAGTTAAGGTGGGAGAGACGCCCCCTGCTGTCCGCCTGCGCTGGGACTCCGCAGCCCTGCCCAACACCCTGGCCACGCAGAGTAAGTGCATAGTAAACTCACTGATCTAAAGGATCACTCTGGACGATGCTTCCAGCTTAGAGGGTGGGCAAATGTCTCTTTAACAGCTATTGCTAATCACACCTCAGAGGACTCAAGACTTCATGTCATTAAGAATTCTAACAACTCAGCCAAATTAGCCAAATTGCATGATTTCCATCTTCAAAGAGGAAACAGACACACTTAGTGGGTTAGCAGCTGTCCCCCAATTCACATGGCCCCACAGAGAGACCACGGGTCCTGAGGCCCTCGGTCAGGTAAGTCCCTGGCACACAGGACCAGGGAAGCAGCAGAGCACGATGGAAAGTGTGGGGTTCTGAAGCGGAGCCCCCGCTTAATCTCCGAATGCCTCCGCTTCTGTAAAATGGCAATCATAATTTAACAATAATTCACAACAATTTTGTCAAGAAAATATATGTCTGCATGGACTCAGGTGACCAACAAATGTCTGTTCTCTTTCTCCTCCACTTTCCCTAGGGAAGTAGAAGGTTCTTAGAAGAGTGAAACTGGATCTACTTTGCAAAGAGTTCTGCAAACCAAGGATGCAAAGGTCCCTCAGATTCCGAAGGAGCGTTCGCAGAACCATGCAGTCTCCCGGCGCAGCATGGAATTTGCCAGTCTCTAGGATATCCAATCCCTTTTCCTTTGCGCAGTGGTCGTTCCAACCATTCACACGGGTTTCTGTGTTTCTACACGGTTTGGGTGTATGTACTTTTCCCAGATCAGGGAGGCAGGATGGAGGCAGGAGGGACACAGCAGCACGGTGTCTGTGTTCGTTTCAAGCTGCAGCTGTTTATTCCCCCAGATGAATTTTAAAATCATTCCAAATTCATCAGCATCTTCTGAGGAACGCTCCCAACCAGCAACATGCTTGATACTCAGAGCTGCAGACGGTAGGAAGGAAGAGAGCTGGGAAAGGGGACAGGATGGGCGAAGTCGTGTTTAAGCCAGTTCCCCTGCCACACAGGTTCTGAAGGTCTCTCGGGAGCAGCATCCAGCTCACCCCACGTCACAGCCCTGGGTCGCAATGTGATCATGGCCAGCCAGACCCCTGGGGGGCTGGTGAGGTACCAGTACACCCAACTTGCCCTGCCAGCTCTGGTCCACGGGAAAGATGAGGAAAAATACAGGCGAGCAGAGACTTACTGCCCTGAAGACAGGGCTGTTTGGATCAGGCATCCGTTTCTGAGCTCCTCCTAATCATGAGAGATTTGGCTTTCCATACTTGATCCCAGCACCCATCTAGAGGGCAGAGGACCATTTAAAAGGCTTTTGTGAATTTGAGTAACTAAACTTCCATGGGCCTCCATCTGTAAAATGAGACGTGGATTAAAGACTCTCAAAGGTCCCTTCCAACTCTGACTTTCTGAGTCATTAAGGGCTTACTATAAAATAAAATGGAAAAAAAAAAAACTAAAATAAACTCTTCCTTTAAAAAAATGGGGGAGCATTCACTCTACCTTTGCATTAACTGTGGCCACTGCCATGCCAGTGCAGACAGGGCCTGGACAGGAAATGGCCAAGCGCACACCGTCGCCCCAACCCCCTCATCTGGCGCTCGGTCACTTCATCTGCTGAGTATTTAATTAGAACTGGCGATGGCTGTTTGGAAAGAGCCAAGGCCAAGAGGGCAGGAAGGCGTCTCCTTGTTCCCGGCTCAGGAGACTCAGAGAAAGCCCAACAGCTGGGACAGGTCTCAGTCTAGGTCATTTCCCTGCCGGCAGCACTTTGATGGCTTTTTGTGTTCCTCAGTTCAGACGTTCTCCTGGGGAAGGCCTTGACTCAGATGGGGCGGGGCCCTCTCAACAGGGTAACTGGCTCTCCCCATCCCACTCCCAACATGGTTTGCTTTCTGAAGGCTGGAAATATACGATTCCACGCCAACAAGGCTGCAGCAGTGGCTGCAAGAGGGAGCTGGAGATGTTAGCAAACCCAGGCAGGAAGTAACAATGAGGAGATTCAACCTGGAAAAATGCGGCCTTTGCATCTGGGGATAAATAATCAGAAACACAAATACTCAGGTGGGAGGGAGATGCCTGGAACAGGAAGCAGCCAGACAGCATTTGGACAGGAGCTTGCAATGTGATCTAGTGACAAAGAAATCGCTGGGGGACTCGTGAGCTGGACGCACGGAGGTGATACCCCAACAAGAACAAGGAAGGAACAGGGGCGAGGCCGAGCAGCTGTTCTTTGCCTCCCTGGAGCCCAGGACTAAGTGGACCAAGGGTTTGAGATGGCAGCAAGAGAGGTTTGGGTCAGACGCTAGAAAACACAGGGAGATGTTATCTGAGCGGAAGGAGAAGCCCCTGGAAAGATGTTAGAAAGACTGGGACCTGAGCAGCCTGTTCCAGAGCTGGAGGCATAGGCTAGATGACACACATCTCGTGCACAGGAGTGTGTGATTCTGCAGAATACGGTGAGCGGGAGAGCTGACCTGCTTGGTAAATGCCACAGGATACAGGAGGTGGAGGAACACAAAGCAGCCGAAAACACTGAAATTTAAGGCCTGGGAAAAGTCACATGACCTGTCCTGAGTTGGAGACAAAGCCGGGGAAAGAGCTCGGATGTGCAGCCGGCCAGATTCCCTCCTCCTGAGGCTCACAAGGAAGATATTTTCCAATCCTCCCATTGCTCCACTGCCTAGGGCAAAGGAGCCTCACAGTGAGCCTCCTGGGACAAATCCCCACGGACATTAGCCCAGAGAGGCCAATCAAATGCGTGCCATCGGACCTGTTCCTTTGCCGACATATGGTTGCTCTGGAGGGATTTTGGTTAGACCTTAAGAAGAACTTCCCCCTGAGTTTTGAGATATTGCACAAGTGAGCCAAAGAGGGATTTTATATTCTGTCTTCTCACAGTAAGTTTATAGGCTAGAGTGGCTAGAGTGTGCTTAGAGTTGTATAAAGAGGAGATACCCTCCTCGACTAAAGCACAGTGAGAAAGTTACAGGTGCACCTCACTGCAAACACACTTGATATTTGAAAGTCCAGGTTTAAAAAGTAGACCAATTAAGTTGATAAGTCACTTTCTAAAAGAGCTCACTGTGACAAGCTACACTAATACATTTAAATTGGATGTGAATTTTAAGACCGGTGTTCAACACAGCAAGCCAGATTACTAGTTCAAATCAGGCCACAAAGGTGGATGATCTATTCACAGGCCAAGGAAAACAAAGGTTTCTATCATTCCAGCAGAGTCTTCCTGGGGACCATCCAGCCTCCTGGTGAGGTATTAGATATGGGGTCTTAGCTCTTGGGAGAGTTTCCAGAGGCTCTAGAAAGAAGAAAGGACAAAAGCAGCTGTCTTTCTGAAGCAGGATGCTTTGCAGCATCTAGATGATCAGGCAGTGTTGAAGTCTCGCCCTGGCCCATAAAGCCATGGCAGAAGAGGAGTGGGGAAAAATTAGGATGGGCGATTACAGGTCTCCCATTACAGGCAGGTCATCCCAGCAGCCAGAAAAAGAAAGTACGTGAGGGATCTTTGGATCTGAGATCAGGGAACTGGAATGGCAACCAATCCTGAGCTTCTGACACATGTCAGCTACTGCACTGGGCACTTTGACATGCAGTGTACCATTTAGTCATTTGTTTCCTCACCAATGATTAAGCACCCACAACATGCCAGTCTTCTGTAAAACAATTCAACCAGATTATTTTTAAACTGGAGAGATATGAGATATCATATGATTTGTCCATAGTTATACATCCCTGAGTGGCTGAGCTGGGATTCAGATTGAAGCCAGCATTCAAACTGGTGCTTTACACCAAAACTTTCTCCTTCAGACAAACCTCCCAGCCCTGCCACTCTTAGTTCCAATAGTAAGACAGCATGTATAAACATGTATAGATGTGTATATGTGTATGCAGACAGCAAGGTCTGTGCAATTTGCAATTACCCAAACCTGAAGTGAGTGGCAGCAGAGATAAGCCACAGCCCTTTGGTCCTGGAGGAAATTGCACCTGCACTTAGAGGAGGAAGATTCCATCCTATCTGTGTAATTCAGCTTGGCTTAGGCTAAGATTAATGACTGAATTTGCTCCCACTTCCTGAGCATCCTAGCAGCAGGAGGGAATGACCTGGAATGCAAGAGCCTGTGAGCAAATGAAGCACTCACCTCCAAGCCTAGCCCCCCATGTAGTGAACCTGCACAATGACATGGGCCATCTTATATGCCCCCAGGCAGTATCTGGCCTTCCGTTTCCTTCAGTAAATGCTGATCTCCCCAAATGTCCCGACCACCTAATCATCCTCCTCCTTCACCCAAGACCAGCATAGGCCTCTGCATTTGAGGGGTGCTCCATCCCAAATGTTGCCTGGTTAATGCAGCATTAGTTTCTAAGGTAAGCGCCTTATGAAAGATGGAGGAAAGGAAGGGAGGACTCCCATCTGGGCCATGGTCTTTGAAAACGGAAAGAGCCAATATGGTATGATTTCCAGAGCCCTGCTCCACTGCTGGTGCCCAGATACCACGATCAACCTGGACCTTTGATCTCTATGAAAAGTGTACCTGCACTTCTACAGCAGAATTCTACTGAAGGGTCTGAATGAGAACCCTGAGAGTGAATCTGAAGGAAGGAGAGGGAAGCCACAGAAGAGGAAGGCTGGGCATGTCCAGGACAAAGGCTTCCTGGGCCCACCATGTCCTCTCCCGATGCCCGTGGGCAGGATACATACCTGTGGAGCATACAACACTGCTCCTAGGTGAAGCTGACATTCCATACTGCCCTCTCTGCAAGAGCACCCAGTGCTCCCTCAATTCGTGCAGTGTCATCCTCAGCCCCACCCTCCTCGGAACCTTTGCTGCCTCTTTCCTCTGTCTGTTGGCTCCATATCCATCCAGCTGTCTCAGGAGTAGTCCTGAACAGATTGATTCTCGCCAAACCCAGCCTATGGGTAATTAAAAGGTATCTGCAGGGATCCAGCCATTCCCCAAACCACAACCTCCCACCTAGGCCAATAGAAGGGAAGACAGTGTCAGCAGAACAGAGGAAACAGTGAAGCCAGCCTCACCTTGATACTAAAGCCAGGAAAGGACACAACAAAAAAAGAAAACTATAGACCAATATCCCTTATGAATGTAGATGCAAAAATCCTCAATAAAATACTAGCAAACCAAATTCATTAGCACATCAAAAAATAATGCACCAGGACCAAGTGGGTTTCATCCCAGGGATATAAGGATGGTTCAACATACACCAATCAAAAAATATGATTCACCGCACAAGCAAAAGCAAAAATGAAGACCATCTGATCATCTCAATAGATGCAGAAAAAGCATTTGACAAAATCCAGCACCCTTTCATGACAAAAACCCTCAACAAACTAGGCATAGAAGGAACATACCTCAGAATTATAAAAGCCATAGATGACAACCCCACAACTAATATCACACTGAAAAGTTAAAAGCATTTCCCCTAAGAGTTGGAACAAGATAAGGATGCCCATTTCTATTCAATGTAGTACTGGAAATCCTCGCCAGGGCAATCAGTCAAGAGAAGAATATTAAGCGTATCCAAATTGGGAAAGAGGAGGTCAAACTATTGCTGTTCACTGACGATATGATCTTGTATCTAGAAAAACCCAAAGATTCCACCAAGAGTCTCCTGGAATTAATAAATAAATTTAGCAAAGTCTCAGGATGCAAAATCAATGTACATAAATCAGTAGCATTTCTATATACTAATAACAGTCAAGACAAGAGTCAAATCAAAGACTCAATACCATTCACAATAGCTACAAAGAAAATAAAATATAGGAATATACTTAATCAAGGAGGTAGAATA
>NW_012136525.1:3425629-3470343 GCF_000956105.1 Propithecus coquereli | reverse complement strand
AGCTTCTGCACAGCTAAGGAAACAATGAACAGAACAAATAGACAACCTACAGAATGGGAGAAAATATTCACAAGCTACATATCCAATAAAGGGCTAATAACCAGAATTTACAAAGAACTCAAGCAAATCAGCAAGAAAAAAAAACAAACAACCCTATTAAAAACCGGACAAAAGACATGAACAGATGCTTCTTAAAAGAAGAAAGACAAATGGCCAAGAAACATATGAAAAAATGTTCAACATCATCATGGAAATGCAAAATAAAACCACAATGAGATATTGCCTTACCCCAGTCAGAATGGCTTTTATTAAAAAGTACAAAAACAATAGATGCTGGTGTGATACAGAGAGAAAGGAATGCTGTACACTGTTGATGGGACTGCAAATTAGTATATCCTCTATGGAAAACAGTACGGAGATTCCTCAAAGAACTAAAAGAAGACCTACCATTCAACCCAGCAATTCCACTACTGGGCATTTACCCAAAGGAAAAGAAGGTATTTTATCAAAAAGACATCTGCACTCAAATGTTTATTGCAGCACAATTCACAATTGCAAAGATGTGGAATCAACCCAATTGCCCATTAATTCATGAGTGGATTGATAAAATGTGGTATATGCATACCATGGAGTGCTACTCAGCCATAAAAAATGAATTAATACATTTTGCAACAATCTAGATGGAACTCGAGACCATTCTCCTGTCATGAAAATGAAAAAACAAACACCACATTTACTTACTCACTATTAAATTGGATCTAACTGATGAGCACACAAGTGCACAGAGGGAAGTAAAACTCAGTGGGAAGCAACCAGGGGGTACGGGAGCAGAGGGGAGGGGAATAAACCCACCTAATGGGTACTATGAACACTATTTGGGTGATGGGCACACCTATAGCCAGGACTCAAGCATAAGAAACACGATCCATGTAACCTAAAATATTTGTACCCCCTTAATATTTGGGGGGAAAAAGAGGTAAGTAGAGAATACTCTCAAGTTCAGAGGCTCTCTTCTCCTCTCCCGAACCTTCCTAAGGGCTGACAATCAGACTGGTGGAAGCTAGGACTCCCCTTCCCCATCCCAAGCTCCCACAGCAGGAATCTCATGGCTGGAGAGGTGAGACATTGCAGCAACTAAGCACTCAGCTGGGCCTGAATCCCTCACTGGCACTGGCTGCTTGAACAAGTTATGTAACCTCAGTTTTCTTATCTGAAAAATGGGGCAGCAATAGTAAATACTTTATGGGGTTGTTATAAGAGTTAAATGAGTGACTTTATGAATCTAGCGCAGTAGAAGCATCTGTTACTACTAACAACTTCAAAAGCAGCAGTACAGTGATCAGAGAGGGAAGGGTGTAAGACTCCTGAGGGCCCAGTGGCAGGAGGGAGAGAACCGGCACTCCTGGCAACACTGGAAAGGAGGTTTCTGGGGGCTGGGAGGACATAGGGTCCCACTGCTTGAGAGGCCCTCAGGACAAGCCATGTCATGTCAACAGCTTCTGATATTCTGTCCATGGGAAATTGTGTCTGCATCTTTTTTCTGAAGGATTTTATAATTACATCGTAGAGACTAGACTGACACAAACATGGACGTCACCAGGTTCATGGAACAGTAATCATAAGGCCTAAGGAATTTGCCCAACGGCACAGAGCTAGAGGGCGCTGAAAGAAAGAAGAAAGGGAGAAAACTAGAGATGAAGGGAGAATGGAAAGACAGAAATAAAAAAAAAAACACTAACAACTCCCGGGCCCAAGCTCTTCCCCCAGCAGGTCACCAAATCCCCATAACACTGGACCAGAGGTTCAGGGGCTCAGGTTTACCCTGCAGGTCTCCTGACCACTCCCTTGCTTCACTCTCCTGCCCTCTCCCTCCCTCTTCTCTTCCTCTTTCTCCCTCCAACCCTCCTTTCCTCTCCTGCTTCTTGATTTTGCTCTCCTCAGCACTCTGCTCAGGGTGGGTGGCTCTGAGCAGGCTGCAGGTTGCCATGGTGTTTTCTTCCCTGTTTGGGGAGAGAGATGGCAGAATCAAAGGCAAAGCACTCTGGGAGGAGAAGTCGGAATTGGAGAGGACCTGGGTGGAGAGAGGCAGGGATAAGCAGAGACTCCAGGCTGCTGTAAGTTGAGGCAGGGCTTGGAGGAGATGAGAAAGGTTTCTCCTCCTTCGGAAAGCCTTCCTTGCCAACTCCAGCTCTTGGGCATCTCTCCCCTAAGACACATCCCTGCTCTTGAAGTCTTCATTCTGTCCAGGGACATGCATAGCTCTAGAGGGTATACGAAGTGTTTTGGTAATGTTGTCCAAGTACAGAACGAGGGGCATTAGATTACAGACATATACAACATAGCATCAAATAACATTTTTTAGTAATGGGAAAGTTAGTTACTTTTCAATTATCCTGCAAAGATGAGGTCTCTGTTTGATACCAACATATCTTTAGCCTCTCTGATGCTACCTAAGCTTTCCTCTTAACAAAGAGTGGGTTGGCCCCAGTCTCAGACCTGCTACCGCCAACAGTATCCAGCTAGAAATTAATGATGTTGTTTTGTTTCTGTTGTGTTTATTTTTGTAATTATTGTCTATTTGTTGGCCAGTGACATTAATTCTCCTTTTATGATAATGATACAATATTTTCTTTTAAAATAAATTTAAGTTTCAAAAACAAGTCAATTTAACAAAAATATTCAGCAAATAATAATACAGATAGTAAGTGGCTATGCCTCAAATTATGAAACTAGTATGCACCGGCATTCAAAATCATGATCATGGCATTCAAATAACTGAAATTTGTGGAAATTTTTTCTTGGGAAATGAGAAAAGAAGCAGTCAGCATATGTGACTTGAATTGTTAACTCTCTGTTCGTGTTTCTCTCATTTCCTAACTAGACAGTAAACTCCCAGCACCTCCTCCCTTTTTGGGGATGCACTCATTGGGCAGTTTCATTCATTCCGAAAATGAGAAGGAAATTCAGCTCAGCCCTGAGGATGGGCACAAAGGTGGACAGGGTGAAAGAGCCACCTTCAGCTTATTTTTTTAACTTCCTGTTCCAGAGAAGGTGCTGAGACCCACAGGCCCTCTCTGAGGCCTGAGACTTCTTGACCCTCCAACGGCCTGCAGATGAGCTAAGTGTAAGTTCCCCAGGCCAGAAGAGCCCAGAAAGGAGAGAGAAACACAGTTTTGGCTAAAATATCCACAGCCAGAAATACCCCATCCCTCAACACCTGAGAAAAACTGATGCTTGAGTGGAAACTCAACAAGGCAGTTACAAGAATACCAGTGGTCCCCTAGTCCAGGCCAAGACTACAACCCCCTGGACTGCTGGGTGGGACAGAGTCCGGCTGCCGGCCATGGTGGAGGGGTATGCAGCAGATGAAACTCCCAAACCAGCAATGCTCACGGAAGGTACATGTGCTGGGAGACATTAGCATGGACGCAGAGTTCTCTAGGAATCGAATTGCAATTTCCATGAATATTGCTGGGGTGACGAGCCCTCTGACATTAGCTGAGCTCCTGAGCAAGCCAAGAGGGATAAGGGAGGTGGGGTCTCCAGCCTGCACCTGTCCTGTTCAGCAGACACAGCTAACGGCCCGCCAGCTGGTCTTCCTTTTACTGCCATTGTAATGGCTGGTTTGTTCTCCCTTGTCATCATGGTGCCCAGAACAGGGAAGGCTGGGAATACGCTGAGTTTGCCATTGCTTTTGTTGGTTCTGGATGTGAAAAGGAGTATTATCTCCTCTGGAGAAAGGCCCTCACCCCACACAGACTCACCAATCCACTCACCCCTTTGTTCACCCAGAACAAGAGTCGGCCTTCTGAGTAGAATATAGTGGATTCACGGAATGGCAGAGCAGGAAGGGGCCTTGGAGACACACAGGAGCTGTTAGAATGCCCACAGGTCACGGTGCTCTTTGCAAAACTCTTTACAAAGGTCATCAGAATACCAACATGCTCTATTCCACCATCTAAACTTGGATCAGTCTAGTAAGAGGACCCATAAGGACCATATGCAACAGAAAACCGCAACCCAAACTAAGTTGAGAAATGAAACATGATTGGCCAATTCCATGCATGTCCATTAATATCATTTCACTTCTCATCCACTCCTTTTGCCCTCTACAAGTACGTACTGGCAGACAAGGAGTATCAGCATCCAAAGGTTTAATAAAAAGGTATGTAAGAGCACTTGTAAATCAAGAAAATTATCTTTACTCATGTAATTTTTTTAGTCAATTGGGCAAACATTATCAATTTTCAATTTTAGTATAGACCACCCCAGCCCAAGTCACGAGAAGCCAGTACTATCACATACACACGTGGAGACTCCTCGAATATATGCCCAACCTCCTCCTCTTCCATATGGTAAGTCAAGACCCAGAAAGAAACCAGTTGGTAGCAGAACAGGGCCTAGAACCCAGGTCTTCTGCTGCTCAGCTCACTTTCTTCCTGGGTTTGGGCACGCTATGGACTTAAACCACATGCTTCCAACGCGCAGTTAGCCATGCAAGCCTGAGCAGCAGCTGTAGCAGCAGCCCTAGGAGCTCAGTGATGCCCCCTGCCCCACAGATGCCCCTGTAGCAAGGCTGCTCAGGAACCCTCTCCCAGCAAGTCGGTCCCCAGAGAGCAGCTGGTGGGTGTCCCCATCTTGTCCCCCTTCACACAGTAGCCAGGCAGGACTGCTACTCTCTGCCTGCGGCTTCTCCTAGGTTTGGGGGGATGGTATGTTCAAGGGTTTATAATCATTTTGGGGCCATAGAACCTAGGACAATCAGAAGAAATCTCAGAATGTTTTAAAAGTATAAAATAATTATACATGGCAACAAGGAGACCAAACGTATAGAAATAGAGTTATTAAAATATTTAAACATAAATTTGTGATATAGTAATATAACTTGCTTCTTTATCAACACATTAAATAATAAGACCTAACTGGCATCATTTCAAAGTGGAAATGAGTGTATATCCTTTTGGAGATTTGTACAACAATGATGTGATATAAATCTATGTGTCATTTCTATTAGTGACAGTCACAGGAACTCATAGTAACATAGGTTTTTGCCTACATCCTTAATTGAAGTAAATGCTAAATTTCAGTTAAGTGTTGGTGGAAAATAAAGATGTCATTTTCTTTTTTTTTTTTGAGACAGAGTCTCACTCTTTTGCCCTGGCTAGAGTGAGTGCTGTGGCGTCAGCCTAGCTCACAGCAACCTCACACTCCTGGGCTCAAGCGATCCTCCTGCCTCAGCCTCCCGAGTAGCTGGGACTACAGGCATGCGCCACCATGCCCGGCTAATTTCTCTATATATTTTTAGTTGTCCAATTCATTTCTTTCTATTTTTAGTAGAGACGGGGTCTCGCTCTTGCTCAGGCTGGATTCGAACTCCTGAGCTCAAACAATCTGCCCGCCTGGGCCTCCCAGAGAGCTAGGATTACAGGCGTGAGCCACTGCGCCCGGCCAAGATGTCATTTTCTACCATCCAAGTTTATAGATTCTACCCCTGAATTCTATTCACAAGACCCCCAAGATTTTAGAACCCCTGATGTTTTCGCAAGGTCAGATATAAGCATCCCAAGAAGCCGACCGGGTGCAGCAGGAAGATCCTGTCTGCAGTGAAGGGACACTTCAGGCTGAAATGGCCCCAAGAACCATCCTCACCATCCAGCAAGCAGATACAACTACTGTGCATCTCTTCAGACCTCAAAGGCCCAAAGACTTCGTTGACCACATGCAACACCTGCTTCAGCTAAACTTCTAAAACTTGCGCAGTCCACGCCAGCGTCTCAGCTTGCTGAGGACGAGTCCTTCCTGGAGATGGGATAGGAGTAGGAAATGCAGCCCACTCACTTCTTCTGGGGCCCCAGCATCTGGGAGGTGACTTAGCCAAGAGCTTCAAAGCAGAGTTAAGACTTCCCAGTCCATCAGACCGCCAGTCGCTCTCCCAGGACTCCCCTCTCACCCCTGTTACTACAGTTTTATTCCTCAACGTGTGATTCCCCCAGCTCAGGTCTGCCTGCACTTGGGGGCAGGGCCATGTCTTACTCACCTCTGCATCATGAGCTCCCAGCCCGTGTAGGACGTGGCCCCTAGCAGGTGCCAGGTAGATGTCTGCTAAATGAGAAGCAGGAGAGAGGGGCCAGAGACTGAGCCTGGCAGGTCCCCCAACAGCTGCTTCCCTCCCGAGTACCTTTACAGCAGCCTCAGACTGACAAAGACCTTGAACTTATCCAATGACAAATGGAGAAGGACCTTCCTCCTCAATGTGTGTCTCAGAGCCCAAACATCTAGCAATGCCATAAAGAAGAACGATTAGCAGGATAGAGACCAACAATTCCCTAACTCTCTCTTCACCGAATACAGAGATGGACATAAATGGCACAAGTGACAGTAGGAAGCAGGCGTGATACTCAAGGTATTCAACAGCCAGCACAGCATACTGTTAAGTTAGAACTGGCAGAAATAGCCACGATTGCCCGGCACAGTCACACCAAGAATACTACCGGATGTCAGCCTCATAGGAAGATAATACACTTAGCCAGAGGGAGGACCGACTAACAGAACAAAGTTAGACTCCCTCAGCTTACTCGTTTGCATAGACTCTGTAACATCAGCATTTAATCTGATCACGGCACTAACCCGCAGCGTGACCTTGTGCAAGTCACATCCCCTCTCTGGACTTCCGTTCCCACTCTCTGATGGAATTCAAAGAAATTATCTCAAGCCCTTACAACTCCAATCCTGTGATCCCATTTCTCACACATCACCCATGCACCTGGCAACAAAGAAAACCAGCAAAGCACACAGCCAGCCAAGGGGAGCACAGGCCAGAAGCCCTTAACAAGGACAATTGTGACAGTCACTGATACATGCCCTCCGGTACTGCAGGATGGATTATGGCAAATCGAAGCCCAGAAACCTCCTTCTAGCCCCTTTGGAGGAATCCTAGAGACCACCAGAAACACCCTGTCGATAGATGGAAGATGCCAGACATAAAGGACTTGAAAAAGAGACACACCCGGCTCCCTTCCGCCTCTATGTAAACCCACACCCTGCCTCTCCCTGGGCCCGCTGCCCCGTTTGGCTCCATGTTCAATTTCTGGATGGTGTCATCTCATGGCTCGGAGAGTGCCTGGGCCGAAAGCCACCCTGGGGGAGTCCCACCAAGACTTCTAGTTTCAAAGCCCAGTCCTGCTACTCCCGGCTTGACCAGGCGCTTTGTGTTCCTAGTCCGTGAGAGGGACGCCAGCTGCTCCAGCCGCCTTGGTGGCGTTGCTAACATGAGCATCAGACAAGAATACTGAATGTCCATTGTTTCATCATAAAATCTCTGGAAAAGGAAATAGACATTTACCAGTGTGGGGCTGACCTCCCCGAGCTGCTGCCCCCCTCCCCTGCCATGCCTCTGCTCTCCTCAGCCAAGCAGTCCCAGGGGCAGGGGCTGTGGGGCTGTCTGTGTTGTGTTCCCCAAAGATCCCCCGGGGGTCGGAAAGAGAGGCAGGTGAGAAGCCCAAGGCTCCAGCTTGCTGCTTCAGGGCAGGGCTGGTGGGGCAGGACCACATCCCAGGCCAGGGGGAAATCTTCGTGTCTTCCCCAGCTATTAGTGTGAGTCAACAGCAGTGTGACTGCTCCCCACACGCAGGAGAGCACAGCGGCCACCACCGAGACACAGCGTGGACTGGGGCATCGTTAAAACCCACACTCGCATTCTCCCTGCATTCGCTACGGCCCTTCCTAAGAACACAAACACTCATCCCACTCCTGAGGGGTAAACAGATTAATTTTATAATGGAGTCAACGGGGGCCTGGGGACCCCCATCCGATAGAAACACACACTACCCTCGCCAGCACCCAACAGCCTGCCTCTGTGGATGCCCAAGGCGGAGCGATGGGCAGGAAGACCTCCAGGGGACACTGTCACCCTAGAAAACAAAGCAGCAAGGTTTTCCTAAGGATTCTAAGTCCTAGTTTTCCCAGCAAAGCAAAACCAAAGCAAGATTTGAGAGTTGTAAGAGGAGAAGCTGGTGCAACATAAATTCTGTAAGGGTAAGAGGGAGGGAGGCGGCAGCGAGGCTGCGTGTTTACTCCTTGAAGCTGTACAGCGATACCACGTACCAGGAAATGGTCTCCCAGGGCTGGCCTGGTGCTCCAGAGGCCAGAGAAGCCCCCAGGGAGAGCAAACACCCCAAAGTCTGGTGGGCTCACTGCTCCAACACCACATACTCCTTCTGGAAAGGGAGGATAAGGTACTCCCTAAATCAGTCCCCCTTTGGATAGATCACTCCTGGCCCCCGCAGAGAACTCTGTGAATTCTGGGAGGGAGGAAGGTGCTATAAAGTGCTTGGCAGTTCTCCCTGGGATGACAAAGATTCCAGAAGAACAGAAGCTCAGAAGGGGTTGAACCCCCAGCTGAGTCCCTTAGTAGCAATGTTACCCCGGCCAATTCACTTAGCCTCTCGGAGCCCGTCTCCTTAGAGAGACGGGACTCGCGGGCTGTGCGTGAAGACTAAACGATCGAGCACAGGTAAAAGCAGGACCACCCGTAAGGAGCACTTGGAGGCACTCAGTAAAGCCCACTCTTTCCTTAAAACCACAGATGAAATCAAACTCTAAAGACAGAGGACTTTCTGAAAGCCGCCCCACCCTCTTCCAGAGGCCCTGGAGGACAGATGGTCCTGTCGGCTGTTCCGTCAACCATAGAAAAGTCCTCCTGAAAAGCAGGGGAAAGGGGGAGGGTGACCGAAGTTGAGAAACAGTGGCCACTGTCTTTGGGAGACTGAGGAGACATCCTGATTTCCTTAGCCCTCTCGACTACATGGGCCCTATTGGGAACGCGTGATGTCACCCACCCGAGATGTCCCCTGGCCTGTTCCTTTGACTCAGAGCAGTAATCCTAGTTGAGGTGCCAGACATCCAGGCTGTGCCACGGACATCCTGCGGCGTGGGGAGAGGTGGTCTCCCCTCTGCAGAGAGAGAAGGATTTTAGTCATTCCTGAATTTCCCACCTGACACCAAGTCAGAGAGGAGAGCTCTGCCTCCTGAAGGAGGTGTGGGCCTCCAGCTGGCACGTTGTCCCTTCCATGCCAGACTCTGCCAGCAACAGCCCTCGGACCCGCTGGAGATGCCAGGCCTTGCTGGATAAAGCCAGCTTCTGCTGTCAGGTCCCAGGTGCCCCACTCGCAGGAAAGCTGGCCCCGAGCAAGGGCGTCTGGCCTCCCGGTCAATGCCTCTCCTCCACTCCCAGTTTCAAAGATCTGGCTGCCCACAAAGATGAAGTTTGGGGCCATGTCTGCCAGAATTTCAGGGCCTTCAGGGTGGGAAAACGCACTGCATTGTGCCTGCCTCTGGGGCAACCCCTCCCCAGGCGCCCCTGGTGACACTGGCACATCTGAGGCTCTGCTTCTGCCCTGCTGGCTCCTCGGGTCAAGGCAGGAGGTTTGGGAGTGGGGGGAGGAGACGGGCAGGTGGGGCCTGCCCAGAGCTGTGTCAGGAGGCCTGTTCGGCTCACCCACTCTACAGCCTCTCGGCAACAGAGGAAACGAACTCTGAAGTTCGGGGCTAGATCAGCCTCCTGAACTGCCGAAATCGGCCTCCCGTGTGGAAGTAATCCCCACCTCCAAGCAGGCGGCCCTCACTGATAGGACCTGGTAGTGAGGGCGCAGGTGTCTCTGTCACCTGTCGGCCTCTCCAGGGATGTCTCTAAATGCAATTCTAATCAAATGCCAAACCTAAGAAAACATACAGGCAAACTACGGTACAGTCGTCTGAGAATATACTGAATTGTCTTTAAAATACGAACATGAGCAATGTCAGTACATGGAAATATGCATACGAAATGAAAAAATGAAGTACCAAATGGAAGGTATGCATCAATTATCCTGTCAAAAGTATGCCCAGATACCAGCTAGAGTCAGAAATAAATTCTATGATATTCAACCACTTAGGGTTTGGTGGATGCAAAGTTCTTTTGATCTGTAAGGCTAAGTAAATAATTTTTAATGGATCTCTGATAGGCTTAAAGTCAAAGTAAAATCAGAGCCTAAAAGACAGCCCAGCCCAGAAGGGTGGGGCCGGCTGAGCAGGTGGGGCCGCCGCACCTGCTTTCAAATGCCGCCAGGTGCCGTGAAGCGAGGCCCCTCTCGTGTGAGGCCTCTGTTCCAAGCTGCCGCTCACCAAGGCTGAGCATCCTGACATGGAGAAGAGTTGCTCACAACCTCACAGCCTCCAGCTGACGGACCTCCAAACAGTGTTTAGCACCAACATGGCACAGGCCTGGGAGGAGTGACCAAGAAGATCACAGAATGCTGGTCCTGAAGGAGGTGACAATTCCTCCTCAACCTTGTTTGGGGTGGCACACAGTAGGAGGCAACATAAGTGTCCTAGGGCGTGACTAGGTACACGATGGTGGCTGCACCTGCTCATCCATTAGAAATCATGGATTAGACATACATGCGGAGTGTGAATGTTCTGGAAAATATAGTGCTGATAAAAAAAAGTCAGAAACAGAATGGGCTACAAAGGTGCCTTCTATGCTAATTAAAAATGCATACAGTTCTGACAAACTGTCCCCACCAAGAGGAGGCCAAGGAGACATGACAACTAAATGTAATGTGGTCCCCTGGATGGGATCCTGGGACAGGAAAAGAGCAGTTGGTAAAAACTAAGGGAATCTGCATGAAGTACACATTTTAGTTAATAATAATGTATCAATATTGGTTCATAAATCGTAACAAATGTACCACACTAATGTAAGATGCTAATAATAGAGGAAACTGGGTACAAGGTATATAGGAACTCTGTACTATCTTCCAATTTTTCTGTAAATCTAAAGCTGTTCTAAATAATAAAGTCTATTTTCAAAATTTAAAAAAAAATTGCATACAACAAAACAACGCTATGCATCTCCCAGAACCACGTGCTTTGGATTGACTGCCTGTGAAGAAGCAGGCAGTGTGGAGGAAGGGGTATTTCAAAAAGCAGCAGGAGGGTCCTCGCGCACAGCAGTGAAAGTAACGCACCGCGGCTGAGAAGCACAGTAAACTCAGCCCTTCGTATGCATGAGGTCCCAGCACTATTTGTGACCGTTATTTTGGAAAAGAGAGAGACAACACTGCAAAACAGTAGGTCACAATGGCTGCATGAGTGCTGGGGGTTCTGATGACAGAGGGGCTGGAGGGAGCTGCAGAGACTTCATGAAGGAGAAGAGTTAAGTGAGCCTTGGAGCCAGGGGTGGGGGCTGGGAGGGAAGCGATTTGGGTGGTCACACAACAGGGACAGCAGTCCAGGACATAGTCCATGCCCCCATCTAACACCAATCAGTCCCAAGAGCTATCTCTGTGCCCTCCTAATTCCCAGCCAAAGCTGGGAATATCCAGCAAAACCCAAAGTGAAACACGGTGGAGGGCAGCAAAGATGGACAGTGACGTTAGCAGGAGTAGTAAGCGTGGCCGGGACGGGCACATTTTAATTTCAGATCAACAGTGAATAATTTTTGAGTGTGCATGGGACATACTTATGCTAAAAAATTATTCATTGTTAATCTGAAACTCAAATTTAACTAGGTAAGCGGCATTTTAGTTTGCTAAACCTAGCAACTCTAAATAATAATAATAGTAGTCACACTTATTGTCACCATTCTAGGTACTTTATTGAGTTATCTTGTTTCATCTTCATAACAACCCAGTGAAGGGATTGTTATTCCCTTTTTACAGGCAAGGAAACTTTGACTCAAAAGGATCAAGAAACCAGCCCGAGGTTGTGAGGCTAGAAGTCAGGTCTGGGATGTGAACATATGCCATTGGCCTTCAGAGTCCACCCTCTTGAGCATCAATATACCGTTTCCCAACTGAGCAGCTGAGCGAAGCCCTGGCCCCCACTCCCTGAGACTCAGCGACAGACAGGGGTGTAGACTGTAGCTCCCACAGTGGAAGCACCACAAGCTCCTTCTATGGCCCTCAGAATGTACCATTACCTTGGAAAGACCTTCTCAGCAGATCCCAGTTGGAGCCACCAAGTGAGCTTTGGGTTTCAAAAAATGCAAATCAGCACTCCTACAGCAAGTGAGCCCAGAAGTAAACCTGAAAGATCACACTCTTACTACCCTGGTGGAAAGACTAACCCTAGAGGTTAGTGTCAAAGGCCTGGTGAAGCAGCACAGGCTAGCACTGCGGGGTGTGAGCCAGGCCATGTCCACTCTGCCTGGGGACAGAGGAAGGGATGAATGGCCTCTGGGGGTCCCTTCCAGTTTGAAGACAGCATTAACTTAAATCTTACAAAACAGATTTCAGATGAGAATAGCATTCCAATCCTTAGTATGATACCTTTTAAAGTAATCATAATGAGCATTTATTAAGTGCCTACTATGTACCAGACCTTATGCCAAGGTTTTCACTGTCCCTTCTAATGAAAGTACAATCTAATGAAAGCACAATCCTGCAAGGCATCTATTATTTCGCAGGTAAGGGACCTGAGACTCAGAGAGGTCACTCATTTACTCGACTAATACTTAGATCCAAATAAGATCCTTGCCTTTGTGGAGTTAGTGGGGGCACACAGAAAAAAGCAAATAAATCTATCTCGGTATTTCAGGTAACAGTGCTAGGTGTGGTGAAGAAAAGTAAAGCAGGATTGAGGGACAGAGAGTGCCGGGTGTGGGGGAATTTTAGCTAGGATGGTCAGGGACGATGCCTGGAAGGAGATGACATTTGAGCAGAGACCTGAAGTGAGAGAAGGAGCATGCACAGGTCTGGGGAAGAGTGCCCAAGGCAGAGGAGACAACCAGCACAAAGACCGTGGTGAGGGTGACCACCCACCTGAGATAAGGCCAGTGGCCCGGTGTATGGTACAGAGGGCAGGAGGGTTACGGGATGAGTGTGGAGGGGATGGCAAGGGCAGGTCATTTTTAAAGGATCACTGTGGTATGGAGAAATGAACGGATAAGCATATGAATAAAGGACTGAATGGATGGATGGATGGATGGATGG
Organism: Propithecus coquereli; assembly: GCF_000956105.1. Classification (NCBI taxonomy): domain Eukaryota; kingdom Metazoa; phylum Chordata; class Mammalia; order Primates; family Indriidae; genus Propithecus; species Propithecus coquereli. Next base: position 3,457,372 of record NW_012136525.1, on the reverse strand, counting down.
ATAGATAAGTGGATGAATAAATGGATGAGTGGGTGGATGGATAAATGGATGGATGAGTAGATGGACAGATGAGATGGATGTATAGATGGATGAGTGGATGGATGAGTGAGTGAGTGGACGGATGGATGGATGGATGGATGGATGAATGGCTACGTGGATGAATGAATTTCTATGGATTTCCTTAGGCTGCTTGCTGACCAGAGGTGAGAGTATAAAAGCTTACAAATTGATAAAAGTATGTCCACTGTATGTCTCAATTCAGTTCCCAAATATGTCCCAAATCAGCTCCCTCAGGGACCCGCAGACAAGCACATTCCTTAGTGAAGGAGATCCCTAGAGAGGAATTTTGATCCAAAATTCAAAAGGCAAACCAGGTCTTCCTCCCAAGGAGACCATTATGGTGAAGGCCACCAGATAAGAACTGAGAGAGTCAGGGGGAAAGGTCTTGTTTTCACTCCAACTAGGCAACTTCCAATTCCCACAGAATAGACCACCGCATCACTAGCACCTCCACTACTACCTGGAACCCCCCGGCAGGGGTGCTAGCAATACCTACATTCTTCCAAGTCCTTGGGCAAGAAGATTTGGTTTCCCAAGAGGAAAAAAACAAGCCACCTGCCAGAACCAAGCTTAGGCTCCTGCAGGGTGGCACTGACCACCAGAAGCCCAGCTCCGTGGCGCCATCCCACCCCAAGACCTAGCCAACTGCCCAACTCACCTCCACATCCTTCTCGAGCTCCAGTCCAGCCTCCATCAGATTGTGCTCAAACTCCTCCCGCTGCTCCTTCCTCTCCTCCTCCAGGGCATCAAGCGGCCCCAGCTCAATGTCACCTGGGCCCCCAGCCTGGGGCTCCTTGCCCATCTCCCCGTTGGAGACAATGGCCAGCGAGTGGCCGGGGGAGCCTTGGCCCAGGGGCGCCCCACGTTTCCGGTAGTGGTAGGCGAGCACGTAGTCGACCTTCCTCTGGTTGTCATGGAAGTGCATGCGGCTCACACGGGCCTCCGAGGACATGGGCTCATTGGCATCCAGGTAGTTGTTGATGACCTGGCCAGAGAGAATAGGACGGGATGGTGAGAGACAGAGGAGGCTGATCTCTGGGCCCAGGGAGGCAGACAGGGAAGCAAGACCTTTAGGCCAGAGGCCCCGACTGCCCCCATGAGAGGACAGAGTGGCCAGGTTCATCTGTCACAGCAGCCCACACAGCCCTCCACTCACGTGTCTACAGTCTGGGCATCAGTGCCATCACACATGCTCCGGCATCCACGCACATACATGCACTCACACACACAGACTGTACCTGCAGCAGTGAACCCCTGCGTAACGGCACCGCCTGCCTGCACACACAGAAGAACATGCCCACTCCTGCGTGTGCACACACACAAGCACCTGCGAATGAACCACAGCCCACTTCTCTCTTGTCTCCCTGCACCAGCAGTCCTGCACGCATGTGCATCTGCCTGAGTGTACTCTAACACACACACAGCCCTCCGCATGCACAGTGACACACCCACACGTGCTCACCTCCATGCAGATCTGCACGTCTGCCTGCAAACACTCTACGTGGTATTTACACACAGAGAATACTCACTGGCAGGCTGTCTGGATCCATCGGAACAAAGGCCAATTTCTAGTCTACCCCCTCCTTCCCACCTACGAGAATTCACTAGACACTGTTCACAGCCCACATAGTCCTCTTCCTCCTCCTCTCCGGCCGCTGTGAGGACCCTGCCAGAGACAGCAGCAGGGGAACTGCCTCCTGCTCTGTTCCACTCCAGGGGTGTGCAGGTGGGAAGAAGAGGAGAGGGGCCAAGGCAGAGCAGGGGAGGGACCTGCCTCCCTCCCCCTGGGTGTTTCCCTGTTTATTACTGGTTTGAAACCCAGCTGCCTCTGCAGCCACCTGAGAGGTCACCTGGGCAACCAGATGAAGCGCCAGGCACAGGGGAGAGACTCGGAGCCACCACAGCACAGGAGAGATGTCTTCTCAGGCCTGCGGGAGGGGAGCCAGGGAGTCTGCAGACCAACAGGTGGTGTCACCTGCCTTCTCCCGCCTCCTGCCTTCCCAACCCTCCTCTGACCAGAGATACAGCGTTACTGAGAAATTGTTCTACCTTGGAAGGAGAGAAGAGAAAAAAGCCCCACCAAAACCCCAGGGCCGCTCGCACGCACACATGCTCCCAGCTGCAGGCTCCCCCAGTCGAGGGGCTCCCTAGGGACCTCGGCCAGGGCTGGCCCATCCCCTGTCCAGTACTCACAGAGCTGCTGTGGGTGCGCTCTCCACCAGAACTGCCCCGTAGACCTGGGGCCCGGGGGCCTGGCACCTTGAGATGTTGCTGTCCACGTTTGGGGGCCCGGCCCCCTCTGGCCACTGCTCGAGGGCTCAGCCGGCGTGGGGAGCCAGGGAGCAGGGGGATATCTGTGAGAGGGAAAGTAATGTCAGATGATGCTAAAACAGAGATACAGAGAAACTGAGGCACTGAAGAGAAAACCGGGTGGCCCTAAGAAAATGGCCCACGTCCCCTCACAGCTGCTCCCCGGTCAGTGCTTAGTGCCTTAGTTAGCCACGTTCATCTGGGCCACAGGAGAGGGGAGCACACAGAGGGAAGTGGTATGCCCCCCGATCGACACACACACACACACATACACACACACATACGGGGACTGCAGCCACCAAGAGCAGCTCCTTCGGATCATGGCCATCCTAATCTCCCATAATTCCGACACGAGGAGACGCGTGGCATCAGCCAAGCCAGGGTGGGGCACTGCCGGGAGGGACACCTTGAATTAACGCCAAAGGCTTAGGCTCTGTGGCCTTTCCCAAGGCAGCAAGACTGACCGGCACTGTGGCCAGCCCCTGCTCCTGGGACAGAGAACAAGGACAGACCACTGGGGGCCTGCGGAGGACAGGGGCATCCTCTGAACAGAGGGCTGTCCTCCAGTGCTCTTGAGGGGTCCATGTGCTCCAAGGCCCAGAGTCGAAGAGCCCCTTCCCGGCCCCGCTAGGGCAGCGCTTCTAACAACCCAGGACAGTAGTGCACAGCTATTGCAGAAAACTTCCCGCATCGCCCCGGAGGCAAAGGTCCCTGGTAGTGATGGGACTGTAGATGTTAGAATGGAGAGGACCGAGAAATTAAACCCTCCGACTATGCACAGAAGAGGCCACTGAGCCCCAGACAGGGGCCATGAGGTGCCAGAGTCTCAGGGCTGGTCAGAATTCGTCTGTTCCTGCCTTCGAGAAACAGTCTGTCCAGCAAAGAAGCACACCCCGTGCACCCGGGCTTAAGCCTCAGGCTGCCACTTGCCAGCTCTGTGACCCTGTAGAGCCTGTTTCAACAGCTATAAAAAGAGGAGAGTCCCAACCCTGCAGGAGTGAAGGGAGAGTGAGAACAAGACGCAGTGCAGGCAAAGCGCCTAGAGCCGTGATTAGCCTATGGCGTGCAATAAACTACGGTGATTATTATAATCATTTAATAATAATCAATTATATTATAATCGTTCTTATTTTCATTTTAACCACCATGAGGGCAAGAAATAACACCTTATACCTCCAGCTCAGCCCCAAGCACCTGCTGCATGAATGAATGAATGAATGAATGAACAAAAGGCAACTGCTCTCTTGAAACAGAGCTTCTAGCCCGTTACCAAGTTGTGGTGCTCAGCTCTCGGATGGACAGTGTCGGGGGACCTGGAACATTTGGTCCCTGTGCTTGAGAGACACAATCGCTCTTTGAAGAGAGGGCTAACATGCAGGAAACACAATTGTGACCGCCAGAGTAGAGCTTTCACAATTTATTCCTATACTGGGGGCTCTGGTCTACATTGTGGGGACCAGGAAGGCTAAGAAGCCAAATTATTATAGGCTTCCAGAGGAACCGAGCCAGAGCTGGGTCCTGGAAGGTGAGCAGCTCCTGCAAGGCCAGGAGGCAGGGGAGGCTCTCCCAGGGTGAGGACACAGATGGGCAGGAGTGGGCATGCTTGCTGTCCCTGTGACAGGGTGGCTGGCTCAGGACTGTAAGGGACAGGCTGCCTCCTGTGGGGCACAGACTTGCCTCGTCCCTCTTCCCTCATGCCTTTCCGCACACCTGTCCCAGCTGGCCCAGGGCAGAACTTGGAACAGAAGGTGGAGACCCCAGAGAAGGCCCCCAAACCTCCAGATGCATGTCTAAGGCACCAACACCATCCAGATGCGTCACTGGCGCAGGTGACAAAGGCGAAGCTCACTCAGGACCACCCTTCCCTGGCAGCTATGTTCAGATTTGCAGCTCAGGGCAGCTCAAATTCACCAGCAACACAAAGCTTTGGTCCAACCACTGTCCAGGAGCCACCGTCCCCTGAAGCTGTCGCCCAGGGCTTCAGGCTGGCCTCCAGGGTCCCACTAGCCATCGAGGTGGCTCCCTCTGCTTGCTCCCTGGAGACTCTGCTTTTGTCCCTTCCCTGTGTGATTAGGGCTCAGCACACGGTCCAGCTATGCCAGCAGCAGAGAGGGACACCAGGCAACAAGGACACCGATGCAGAAGGACACGAGAGAGCCAGCTTCAGACGTGAGGGGATGTGAGCGGCGCCGGGCCGTCGGGAAGGGTGGGGCAGGTGCACGCACTCCTCGGGACTCCCTAAGAAGCTTAGGAGCAGGGAAATGAGGTCAATGAGAAGTAAAGGCCGTCCCACGCAGCCGCGGAACACTGCAGCCCATTTGGAAATTACTTTTCCTCCATTCTCTGGGCTCTTAGTGCACGCTGCCTCAAGCAACGGATGCCAGGTGTTCCTGACCACACTGCCATGAGGGCAAGGGGTGTGGCTACCCGTCTCTGGATCAGGGAGACGGACTCTCCCAAGGCTTGGGCCTGGGCCTTTCTCCTCACTCTGACCCTCTCCCAGGCACCCTCATCTACTCCTGAGCTCCTCACTGTCACCTGCTGCCCATGGTGCCCAAGTGTTACTTTGACCTCTACTCTCCTGCAGGCACCAGGTCCACGAATGCCCCTTCCAGCCTGGATGCGTCAGAGCCTCCTCAAAGTCAACAAGCCCAAAACCAAACTTAGGACCTTCTTTCCACAAGAGAATTCTGCTTCCGTGTTCCCTGCCCCGGCAAATGCTCCCCCTACACGCAGTCCACAAGCTGCCTAGATAGCCTTCTTCCCTCGTCCCCTGGATCCAGCTGGGCGCCAATTCTATGGATCTTGTCCCTGAAATATGTGCCAAACCCGTCTGTTTTTCACCCCTCCAAGACTCCCACCCTAGTGTAAGCTCTCAGCCTCCCACCAGGTCCCCCGGCTCCCCTTCATGGTTCCCCACAGGCAGCCAGGGATCCTTACGAAATGTCCATCTGGCCATGATATGCTCTAGTGCAGAACCCACTGGAGCTTCCATGCGGGTCGTGAGCTCCTGTGTACTGCCCCCTCCACGTCGAAGCTCCACATCGTGGAGCCATGGGGGCACTTGCTAAGTTGCGCCTGTGCTTTGGGGGTGAAGGGAAGAAAGGGGGGCATGTACTGGGCTTGGCCTGCTATTGGGAGGCACCTGCAGCCTGTCTCAGAGTGGCCCGAGGCCACAGGAGATGGTCTGTGTCAAGCCAAGGATTATGAAATCAGTAAATCCCACACTGTGCTTTGGGACTGCACAGGGGTGGGTGTTGCTGCACTTGGGGGGCAGTGAAGCCAATGTAAGCCCATTGTTCTCCCTGCCCATGCTGCAACCCACCCCAGACTAGCCATCAGCACCTTGCCGCGGAGCAAGCCCCTGCCTCCTAGTCATGACATTGCTACAATTTGGGGAAAAGAATTTATTTTCTCTGAGCTTAGTTTTTATTTCCATGATTGGGGACAGGGTGTCATTATCACGTCTTTTTGTCAGAGGGTGTGTGCATAACGATACAGTATGATAAAAGATTAAAATTCCTGGGAAGCACATGAGCTGTGGAAAATGCAAGGGCTAATCATCAAAGCCTAGTTCAGGCCTGCCCAGCCTGTCCCCTTCCTCTGTCTCTTCCCACCCTGGCTTCTCTGCCTCATCCCCGCGGCTCTGCTCCAAGTCCCCAAATGCCTTTTCTCGCCCATCCACCTATCTGCTCACCATGCACTTCCTCTGGAGGCTCCCCCAGACCAGGCAGGAGAAGCGTGGCTGTCTACACCCCACACCGCCACTAGTACAAGTGAATTCATGTCCTTACTCATCTGAGATGGTCACACACCTCTTTATACTTTAGGTCCAGTCGTGGCTATTTCAGATCAGTGGGCCCCGGCAAGACCTCTATCCCTTCTAGTTGGAGCCAACCTCTACCACCTCGCAGGGTGGCAGGTGGCTCAGGTGGCCCCACAGAGGGGTATGGAGGTGGAGGCCCAGGGACACTGAGAGCAAAGAACAGAGAAGGAGGAGGAGAGGCCCAAGGCTCAGAGTAGAACTAGGCAGAGCTTGTTTCTAGAGTCCCCACATAGGCCCTTTCACTGGCCCCGCCCCACCCTGAGCCTGCCCAGGCCCCTCCCCAGCGTCAGCCCCCAGTTCCATCCCTCCACCTTCCATCAGGACCCTCCAGCACCCATTCCTGCAGTAACCACTGTCGCTCTTGGCTAATCAGCTAATCTACACCAAAGTACAAACGGCCCATGGTGACATCTTGAGATGACATGGCAGAAATGCATTTTGGAGACTTTATAAAGTTCTACAGATGGCCCATCCCTGCATGCTGACAGGGCATAGGTCATGGCCTGGAGGAGTCATCTCTCACGCTGGGCTCTGGGGCACAGGGGAGGGGGTGCAGGGGAGGGATACTGAGAGGCAGGAGCTGAATCTGGGACCTCAAATCATGCCCCACCCCTCAGACAGCCTGGCAGGAGTCTTCCGGTCACTACATAAGACCAGAGCTGGAAAGGCCCTTCTGAACTGGGGACGGGCCACACAGAACATGGAGAACTAGTGAGTGTGAGAGCAGCTCCGGCGTAGCTGATGGTGGAAACACCGAAGCCAAGGGGACCAGGAGACACAGGCAAGAGCGTGGCAGGGCAGCCTGCAGAGACAGAGCAGGAGTGGGCTCAGCAGGCAGGGAGGCCAGTGAGTCAGCCAGGCCCTAAGCGGTTCCCAGAGCCACAGGCGAGAGCAGCAGCAGGAGGCATTTTCCTGAGGGAGCTGGACTTCCAGGCAGCAGGGCTTTCCCTCGACATTTCCCCCTTGGCATCATTACTGTCTCATTACCAGCCACTGGTGGGTGAAGCAGGAAGGACCCTAAAATGAAGGGCAGCCTCAGTCACCTGCCTCTCAGGGCCACTGCCTCCAGCACAGCCAGACAGGACACCCACTCTCTCCCAGGCTGAAGCAAGACTCCGGGCAGCCACGGTCCTCCTGCCGGCAGGCCCCACTGGGAGCCTCGAAAGAGCGGGCACCTTCAGACCTGAAGGCCCTCACCCTGGACCCTCCCAAGCGTCCTGGGATGAATGGATTTCACTTCGCTTAGGATCAGCATTTACGCCAAGGTCTCGCCTTGCTCTCCTACATGAATTGGACCCAGCACAACAGCCAAAATACAAGGCTCCAGGCTTATAATATGGGCCAACGGCCCTGCTGATCGCCCACCCCTTGCCCCCTAGTCCCACTGAGGAGCCCCTTCCTCAGCCTCTGTCCCCTCTATGCGAAAGGAGCGTGTGCAAATCTGCCTCCTCAGCTCTGCTTGCATGAAAGCCTGAACTCGGAATTGGCCCTCTCTCCCCTGGTGCACCAACGCCCCTTTCCCGATGATGACATTACATGGGATGCGTCCCTACCTTGCACCTGGATGGGAGATAACTGGTCTCCCTACTGCTAATCTTGCTTCCCGCCCATGCTCGGCTCACATGTCAGCTGGCATCACCATTTGGATCTCTCTGACCAAGTTACTCCCATTTGGGGGCTTCCTACTCCTCTCAGGATGAAGACCACTTTGTCTAATGTGGCATACGGGGCCCTTCATGCCTGTCTGGACCTGTCTGGATGGCTCCATCTCCCAGCATTCATCCATGCCTGCCTCTTCTCCCCAACTCTCTCCCATGGCACACACCACCATGCCAAGCTCCAAGCACAACAACTGGTCAATCTTGGAGGACTGTGTGGGGTATGGGGGTTATATATATACACATATGTACATATATGTGTGTATATATATGTGTGTGTATATATGTGTGTGTATATGTGTATATATGTGCATACATATATGTGTGTGTGTATATATATATAGAGAGAGAGAGAGAGAGACTTTCACATCTCTGTTCATTCATTCCAGAGCCACCTAACTTGCCAAGCATTGCACAAAACACTGGGAATATAAGACTCAAGAGAGCAAGGTCCTTTCAACCAAGCCCTAGGTGCTCACGTGGAAGGAAGGCTAAGGAGGAAGGTAGACTAGTAAGAAAGGAAGGAAGCTAGCAAGGAAGGAAAACAGACTGGCAAGGAAGGACGGAAGATGGGTAAAGAAGAAAGGTAGACCAGTACGGCACTATTTTCCAGAATGCAGAAGAGCTGACATTAGAGAATGAACAAGAACCTGCAGAAGTAGAAGCAGAAGCCCTCAGCTCTCCCAGAGCCGTCAGTAAAGTCTCCCAGAGCATGTGACTTTTGAGCATCTAGATGAGATGAACAGTCATCTGCGAATGGGCAGGGAAAGGAGACCCAGGAGAAAGGCAATAGCCTGCATGGTCCTTTGCAGCTGGTCAGGCTTGGTTGTTTCAGATCAACAACCTGCTGAGAGCAAGGGCCACCACCCTCCTCGTGCTCCTTTTCCACCCACAGAGTCCCCAGAGGGGCTAGCTCTATGGAGGGATTTGAGGAGCACATAAAGGACCTTTCTGGTCCCTTCCCATCTTTTTTAATTATTATGGGTACATGAGAGTTATACTAGTACACACTTTTTAACATGGCCCACAAGGCCCTTTACCTCTGTCTTGCCAACCTTCCCAATATCACCTCCTGCTAGTCACTCCCCACTCACTCACACACTCACACACACTCAACCTATGGTCCCCAACCCCTGGGAGGTGGACTGGTACCAGCCCGTGTCCTGTTAGGAACCGGGCCACACAGCAGAAGGTGAGCATCAGGTAGGTGAGCCAGCAAAGCTCCATCTGTATTTACAGCTGCTCCCCATCACTGGCATCACTACCTGAGCTCTGCATCCTGTCAGATCAGCAGTGGCATTAGAGTCCCACAGGAGCACAAACCCTACTATAAACTGTGCATGTGAGGGATCTAGGTTGTGTGCTCCTTATGAGAATCTAATGCCTGATGATCTGAGGTGGAGCTGAGACAGTGATGCTAGCGCTGGGGAGTGGCTGCAAATACAGATTATCATTAGCAGAGAGTTTTGCACATTAAATGTAATGCACTTGAATCATCTCAAAATGATCCTCCCCATCCCCAGTCAATGGAAAAATTGTCTTCCATGAAACCGGTCCCTGGTGCCAAAAAGGTTGGGGACCGCTGCTATGGAGAGAATGAACCACATGCAGATGCAGAAGGTGACCTGCTTTTTCTTGTCTTTGGTCTTTGGAATTGTTTTCCCTTATGTCTCTAAATGTCTCTCCCAAATCCTAAAACCACTTGAAATCCCACTCAGTTAATACTCAGGGTTCACAGTTTATAATAACATTAAAGGATCTTAAGCAGGAGAGCAACATTATTAGAATTACATTATAAAAATAACACCCTGGCTAAAGTGAGGATAAATGGGGTGCCAGGGGAAAGATGGATGGATGGATGGTTGGATGCATGGGTGGGCGGATGGATGAATAGATGGATGACTGGAATAGATCGATGGGTGGATGAATAGATGGATGAGTGGAATAGATGGATGGATGGGTGGGTGGATGGATGGGTGGATGGATGAATAGATGGATGAGTGGAATAGATGGATGGATGGGTGGGTGGATGGATGGGTGGGTGGATGGATGAATAGATGCATGAGTGGAATAGATGGATGGATGGGTGGGTAGATGAGTGGAATAGATGGATGGATGGGTGGGTGGAATGATGAATAGATGGATGAGTGGAATAGATGGATGGGTGGATGGGTGGATGGATGAATAGATGGATGAGTGGAATAGATGGATGGGTGGATGGGTGGATGGATGAATAGATGGAGGAGTGGAATAGATGGATGGATGGGTGTGTGGATGGATGAATAGATGGATGAGTGGAATAGATGGATGGATGGAATAGATGGATGGATGGGTGTGTGGATGGATGAATAGATGGATGAGTGGAATAGATGGATGGATGGGCAGGTGGATGGATGGGTGGTGGATGAGTGGAATAGATGGATGGGTGGATGGGTGGATGGATGTGTGGGTGGATGGATGAATAGATGGATGAGTGGAATAGATGGATGGATAGGTGTATGGATGAATACATGGATGAGTGGAATAGATGGATGGATGTGTGGGTGGAATGATTGGTGAGTGGATGAGTGGAATAGATGGATGGATGGGTGGATGGGTGGATGGATGAATAGATGGATGAGTGGAATAGATGGATGGGTGGATGGGTAGATGGATGAATAGATGGATGAGTGGAATAGATGGATGGATGGGTGGATGGATGGGTGGGTGGGTGGATGGATGAATAGATGGATGAATACATGGATGAGTGGAATAGATGGATGGATGAGTGGATGGGTGGATGGATGTGTGGATTGATGAATAGATGGATGAGTGGGTGGATGGATGGATGGATGCATGGGTGGGTGGATGGATAAATAGATGGATGAGTGGAATAGATGGATGGATGGGTGGGTGGATGGATGAATAGATGGATGAATGGAATAGATTGATGGGTGGATGGATGGGTGAGTGGATGGGTAGGTGGGCAGATCCCTAACTGTTTTGCTGCTACAAATGACCCTTCACAAAATTAATAAAACTGTTATTTCACTGTTCATACTGCTACTCAAAAACCTTCATTGTCTTGAGGCTTCCAAACAACTTGGCATTCAAAGATTCCATATATGTCTCTTACATATCTCTGCTGCCTAATCCCTCCATCAGATAAGAACATTCCTCTTTAGTTAAACCTGTCCCCAAATTGATGATCACTCTGTGCCTTTGGTCAAGCAGTTACTCTTCCTTGGAATGTTCTCTCCACTTGTCTAAATTCCACCCAGATAAAGTCCTACCCCTATACCAATTCTTTCGTAATCACTAAGGGAAGTCCTTTAGAAGTTCAGAAAATTTTCCTTTTATATCTTTGATTTCCTAGCACAGGACTCTGGATGCAGTAGGGACTCTATAAGCTTTTGAAGGTAATCATGCAGGGAATTAGGGAATCCTTCCTTTTGAGGGAATTTTGAAATATGATAAATTGCCCTATACTGAACTGTACACAGACCTACCCTAATAGTAACAACTAGAATAACACTAACAGTTAACACGTTGCATGTGCTAGGCACTGTTCTAAGCACTTTACATATACCAGTTGATTTAACCTTTGTGATAACCCTATGAGGTAGGTAATATTGTCACCATTCTACTGACGAGGAAACTGAGGCATAGAGAGAGGTCAGGTTGTCCAAGATTACCAGCACACTCACAGTCCACACTCTCAACCACTGAGCTGTATTATGCAAAAGGAGAACAGACAACTTTATAAGTCCCTTTCTGACTGTACATTCTTAACATCTTTCACCTCCTTTAAAAAGGCCTTTTTACAAATAGCATTAGTCAATGCTCAGATCCAATATCCTTAAAAGTTAAGACCAAAGATGATAAAAGAATAAAAAAGTTCACTTCAGGAAGTTCTTCACTCAATGACAAAATCCACAAATTGGGACTTCAGTGAGGTGCCCAATGAAACCTACTCATTGGCAGCCCATCCTACACTGTGGTTTGGAGTGTGGCTGATGAGATTAAGGAATAAATGCCCCTCCTTGCATGTCGTGAGGAAGTAGCCAGCCTACAACATAATGGGTCAAAACTGGTCTGTTAGCTCATTAACTATAACCTGTGTTGCAACAGATTTGCTCTGTTTGCTCCTCATTGACATGAAAGAGCGTGATGATGCAATGCTGAGCAAAATGTAATCCCTCCCCTAAGCCCTTTGTATACATGCACATGCACACACACACACACACACACACACACACACACACTTTACTGAGGGCATTTGTCTCCTCTCCTGGGTATACCCAATGGATTCCCTCAACGTCCCTCTCACCCCCCTCTACCATCCATAAACATCTCCCATCTCTTCTTCCTGGATGTAACCAACATTCATGATCTCTTTCTTATTCCCGTCTCTCCAAAGAAGGTGGAACAGCTTTCTCTCACCCAAAGTGGACCAGGTCTGAGGTTAAAAGCCTAAAAGGGCTCTTCCAATCATAGCCACCCCACCTCAGCCTAAGGATCCTGAGGCCTAAGGATCCAGGTGAGATGCGGGGGTGACAGAAGGATTCAGCAGATGTGAGGGATATGGATGATCCTGAGAATATTTATAAAACATCCCAAATATATTTGTCATCTATAGGAAATAGCTCAGAAGCTTTCTCTGCTATAGATTTGTTAACCAATATGGATAAATTCATATCATCTAGACAGTAAGCTTAATCTGCCAGACTGTACACTCCTTGGGGAGAGGAATAGTACCTGCCCTGTTCGCCTCTGTATCCTTAGCCCTGAGCATGGGGCCCAGCACACAGTAACCTTTGGGGGCAGGGAAAACGCCTTCTCACAGCGTGGAAAATGGAGAGCCTCAACAGTGAGTGACAACTACGATGCCAACACCACATAAAAGCCTGGAGAATTGTTTGTGAGCACACTGGAGACACTGTAGGGACTCCCATAATCACTGGATCAGACTTTAAGGGTGACAGAAGATCCCATAATATCTAGTGGGGAAAAGCTAGAGAGACACATTTTGAATTTCTCAAAACTTCTCCTCTACTAGGCTACTGTGGCCTAGCCAAATACAGGTTACTTTTACTTAAAACCAGGAAGTGTCCTCACTGGACCATCAGTGAAGTTATGATCACCACGTCCCAAAGGACAGAAGTAGGGGAAGCAGCCCTGGAGAAGGGGCCCCAGAATCATGAGTTACTCTGTGCGGAGAAGGAGCCTGCCGGGGAAGCTAGACTTGCAGTATCAGTATTCTGCACTGGTAAAGGACGAATGGGGACACAGAGTGGTTCTCGGCGTTGGGTGCACACTGGAATCACCTAAGGAGGTTACAATGTTGATGTCTGGGTTTCACCTCCAGAGATTTGAACTTAAATTTGTCTGGGGTGATTCTATCGCACAGCCAAGGTTGAGACCATTGGTCCATACAATCACTGACAGAACCAAAAGAGTGAGTACAGATCTAGTCACAGATCTTGAAATATTAGCAGGAAGCGGCATCTTTTAAAACTTGAACAAGGTAAGCTTAGTACACAAATAAAATGAAGTGCAACTCAGCACAGTGAAGATGAATATTTAGAGCTGCAGAGCTGCCTTGGCCTGAGAGTGAAAAATTTGGGTGGCTTTGCGTTTCCCTAACTACTAATGATGCTGAACATATTTTTATGTGCTTATTGGCCATTTTTATATCTTCTTTGAAAAATGTCTATTCAGATCCTTTGCTCATTTTAAAATTAGGTTATTTGTCTTTTTCTTGATGAGTTTTAAGAGTTCTTTTTATATTCTGGATATAAGTCCTTTATCTGATATATTATGTACAAATAGGTTCTCCCATTCTGTTAGTTGTCTGTTCACTTTCTTGATGGTTATCTTCTAAAGCATTTTTAATTTTGGTGAAGTCCAATTTGTCTATTCTTTCTTTGATGTGCTATGGTTTGAATGTTTATGTCCCCTCCAAAATTCATGTTGAAACTTAACCCCCAGTAAGTTTAAGTAGTAAGAAGTAGGGCCTTCTGGGAAGTGATTAATCCCTTGTGAATGGATTAGTGCTCTTATAAAAAGGCCCCAGGGAAATAGCTAAACCCTTTTTTAGCCCTTCCATTCTCCAACATGTGAGAACACAGGAACAAGGCACCATCTTGGAATCAGAGAGTAGCCCTCACCAGATGCTGAATGCCAACACCTTGATCTTGGACTTCTCAGCCTCCAGAACTGTGAGAAATAAATTTCTGTTCTTTATAAATTACCCAGTCTCTGGAATTTTGTTATAGCAAATTCACTGAGATATATTGCTTGCACTTTTGATGTGATATTAAGAAAACATTGCCTAAACCAAGGTCATGAAGATTTACTCCTATGTTGTCTCCTAATAGTTCTATAGATTTAGCTACTATTTTCACATCTATGATTCATTCTGAGTTAATTTGTATGTATGAGTGAGGAAAGGGTCCAACTTCAATTTTTGCATTTGGCTATCAATCTGTCCCAGCACCATTTCCCCATTTCTTGGCACTTTGTTGAAATCCAAGGGTTTATTTCTGAAATCCCAATGCCATTGACTGATCTGAGTGTCTATCCTTGTGCAAGTAATGGGGTGGCTTTACCGTTGTTTTGAAATTGGGAAGTATGAGTCCTGTTGCATTTGTTTTTATTTATGTTTGTAGTTTCTATTTCTCCACTGTATCTTTTTATGCATTAAAATCTACTTACCTTTAGTGAGAACATATTTATGTTAGCTGCCTTAAACTATTTGTTAATCCAACATCTGGACTATCTTGGGATCAGTTTAATTTCTTGCTTGTCTCTTTTTACCCTATTTGTTGATTGTATATATTTAGGGTATACAGTATGATGTTTTGGTGTACATATATGTAGTGAAGTGATTACTATAGTCAAGTAAATTAACACAGCCATCACCTCATATAATGACCTCTCTTTTTGTGTGTGTGGTAAGAGTACCTAAAATCCACTCTCTTAGCAAATTTCCAGTATACAATACAAGGTTATTAACTATAGTCCTCATGCTGTGCCTTAGATATCTAGATTTATTCGTCCCAGATAACTTATCTTTGCACCCTTTGATCTGTATCTATCCATTTCCCCCACTCCACTCTCACCTCTGGTAACCACCTTTCTACTCTCTATTTATATGTATTCAATTTTGTTTTTTTAGATTCCGTATAGAAGTGAGATCATGCACTATTTTTTCTCTGTCTGGCTTACTCGATTAGCATTATGTCCTCTAGGATCATCCATAATATGGTAAATGGCAGGATCTTCTTGTTTTCTAAGACTGAATAATATTTCAGTGTGTGTGTGTGTGTGTGTGTGTGTGTGTGTGTGTGTGCGTGTATACATGTATATACACACCACAACTTATTTATTCATTCATCCAGCTCAAGAATATTTGAATTAGACATAATCAAAGGTCCAGAATTCCATACCACAAAGCAATGGACACCTAGATTGTTTTCATATCTTGGCTATTGTGAGTAATGCTGCAATCAATGTGGGAGTTCAGATATCATTTACCAGGTTGTGATTTTATTCCTTCGGTATATACCCAGAAGAGGGACAGGTGGGCCATATATTAGTTCTGTTTTTAATTTCTTTATCGACCTCTTTACTGTTTTTCACAATGGCTGTACCAATCTACAGTCCCACCAGCAGTGTACAAGGGTTCTCTTTCCTCCAAACGCTTGCCATGGCCATCTAACAGATGTGAGATGACATCTCAGTGTAGTTTTGATTTGCATTCCCCTCATGGTTAGTAATGCCCTTTTCATATACCTGTTGGACATTTTTATGTCTTCTTCGGAGAAATACTTATTTAGGTCATTTGCCCACACTTTTTAATTTGGGTATTTGGTTTTATGGAATTGAGTTGTATGAGTTCCTTATATATTTTGGATAGTAACCTCTTCTCTGATGCATGGTTCACAAATATTTTCTCCCACCTCATTGGCTGCCTTTTCATTTTGTTGGCTGCTCCTTTTGTCTCTTTTCATGGGTCACTTACTATTTCTTTACATACCATATATAGTAAGCATATGGTACACTAGACATTGTCAGTGATACAACGTTATCTTCCTATCAAGAGGATAAAAATTTATTTTTATTTGTAGCAGGACGTTCAATTACTGACTGATCACTTTGAACTTATTTAGGTTTGATTGGGTTTTGGGGAGGGTTTTTTTGTTTGTTTTGTTTTTGTTTTTGTTTTCTTGGCTAGGGTATTTTATGAAAATCCAAGGTATTTTCCAAGATTCTCTAATTTGGTAGAATTGAACCTCTAAACTCTGTCTTCCATATTGATCTTTTCAGGGCCTGGCCTTAATGTTTTTAGAGTCTGTCTAGAGTAAATGTTCTCTAGTGCATGATTCTTATTCCTAAAACAAGGCCCCTGGAGTCCCAGGTGCATGCCTGGAGTGTTAGGACATGTTGTTGAGGACTTGCCACTCTGCCCGGGATGGAACTTCAGCATCTGCCAGCACTGTCTGGTCTCCAGCATCTCTGTTCTGATCTCAGGGTTGTAGCAGCTTCTCTCTGGCACACTTCCTCTGTCTCGCGCTGTGCATGTGAAGCCTTGCTCCTAGCCAAGGACTCAGGAAGGACTCTCAAAGAGACCTCTGGGCACTTTCCTTCAAACAGATTCCTCCTCTCTTGTGCTCTGCTCCATAATTGCCAACCATTTTAGCTGCTCCAAACTTTTATCTCTGCCTCCTCAGTTCAGTGGGATCTCTTTCCTCCACTTGGACTCCAGGTCTCTGAACTCCAGTCAACAGCCTACACCCACAGGGCTAAATCTGTGAGCTTCTGCTCTTACAGGGACTGTACTTCTGTGCTGGTGGTTGTTTGGTGCCTGAAAACGATTGATTCATTCATTTTTCCCAGTTTTATACTTTATGGCAGAATGTCTACTCCAGTACCAGTTACTCCATCACTCCTGGAAGCAAAGTTCATGCCAGCCAGGTTTTTAATCAAAAGGTACTTTGTTGACAAATAGTTTCAGATATAGATTATTGGCAAGCACCAAAAATGACAGGACATTCTTGTATTAATTCAAAGTGATCCTCATACTTTAGAAAAGAAGGAAATTATTACATTGGTTTATTTTTAAAGAGAGCTAAGATCCTAACCTTAATTCTTGTGCTGAGGGAGAGGTATACTATGGGAGTAACTGCAGCCAAAGACAAACTTTTCTTTAAAAACAACTTTGTATTTACTCAAGAATACTTGAATTCAACATAATCGAAGCTCCAAAATTCTATACCAGAAAGCATAGAAGAGATGATTTTGCCCAGAAATCCTTCTCTGATCCTCTTTTCATCATTTTTTTATCCACCCATTAATTGAGCACCTATTATGTGTCAGGCTGTCGTAAGGGTCAAAGATGAGTGATACCTAGTTCCTGCTTTTGAGTATCTCTCCTCACCTGTGGTGTGCAAAAGTGTGAAAGGATTGTTAAATCTGTCAGGCTGCAAGAAATTTGTGAAAGGCTCTGTTAAGCAGGGCTTTGAAGTATGGGTATTTGACATGGATATAACCTCAGTGGACTGAGTCACTGCGCTTGCATGTAGAGTTACTTATTATTACCCACACTGGTAGTGAAGAATACTATATGAATTGGCATAATGTTCAGCTAGCTGATACAACAAATAGACTAAAAAATAAATAATGAGTAATGTGTAATAGTTCTGAGTGGGTAAACAAGTTGGTGGGTGGCTCTTATCCACGTAGTGTTTCAGGAACCCAGGGTGACAGAGGCACTGCCAACTTCAACCAAGACTTCCAAGGTGGCCCTGAGAGTTGTCATTTCTGTTATCTGAAGGGGGAAAGAGCACAGAGAAGCAGCCATAAAAGCTTTCCGGGGGCCAAGGCCAGAAGTAGCACAGTGCTCTGTTCAGATTCCTGTCGATAGAATTCAGTCTCACGGCCATAACCAATTGCAAGGGAGGCCAGGAAATAACTGTGTGTTCAGGAAGGAAAAAAGAACATGGATTTTGGTAAGCAGCCAGCAGTCTCTGTCATTAGGAGCCTACCAAAAGTGATAAGTTTGGTGTGGCATAGTCACACTTACTGTACTGTATTAAAGTTACAGATTTACACACTTGTCCCCCCAAGTAGGCTCTGAGAACTTCAAATTTCAGCTTCAAATTTCAGCTTCAAATTTCAGCACCAGGATAAGGCAGTGTGTGGTAAATGCTTATTAAATGGTTTTTGAACGAGTGAATGAATGGTGAGCTTGTGTGACAGTAGTTGACCAACATATTCAGTTGCTTCTTGAGACTCCTCCTGGAACGTCACTTATCTATGTTGTCAAGTGAGAGGAAGATGCGTGCCTTCCCGTTTGTTACAGCAGGTGAGCATGTCTCCAATACATCTATAAACTGCATCAAATTATTGTAGCTGCACGTGAACTACATTTAGTGGCTTTTAGCATTTCAGTTTACTTGGGTTATGTACACTCATTCCTGCCCCCTCTGATTCTTAAGCTGGCATTATGATCAATGCTCTAAAGTATGTTTTAGAAGTCAGGGAGCCAACAGAAGCCATGCAAGTGAAGTGAAATACTACATGGATAAGAGCCACCCACCAACTTGTTTACCCACTCAGGACTATTACACATTACTCATTATTTATTTTTTAGTCTATTTGTTGTATCAGCTAGCTGAACATTATGCTAATTCATACAGTATTCTTCACTACCAGTGTGGGTAATAATAAGTAACTCTACATGCAAGCGCAGTGACTCAGTCCACTGAGATTATATCCATGTCAAATACCCATTCTTCAAAGCCCTGCTTAACAGAGCCTTTCACAAATTTCTTGCAACCTGACAAGTGGAGGGTCCTGCCCCTGGTTGAGGCACACGGCACTTCTATAGGCAGGGGGCCAAAGCACGCGCATGGGTTACCAGGCATAGTAGCTCTTCCTTCTTCTCTGATGACAGGCTTCTCTTGCTCCTGTGTTCATGCAAAACCACACTAACATACTACTTCACACCCATGAGGATGAGTATAATAAAAAAGATGAATAATAAGTGTTCGTGAGTTTGTGGATAAATTGGAACCCTCCTAAATTGTTAGTGAGACTGTAACTGGTAAAGCCACTTTGTAAAATAGTCTGGCAGTTTCTAAAAAAGTTTAACATATTACCCAGCAATTCCTCTCTTAGGTATGTACCCAAGAGAAATAAAAAACATATATACACAAAAACTTATACATGAAAGTTCACATTTGTGGTAGCCAGAGAGAACACCCAAATGTCCACCGACTGACAAATGGATAAACAAAATGTAGTACTTCCATACAAGGGGATATCATTCAGCCACAAAAAGGAATGAAGTACTGATGCATGTAGCGGTAGGGCTGAACCGTGAAAGCATTATGCCAAGGGAAAGAACCCAGGTACCAAATGCCACGTATTGTATGGTTCCACTTCTATATCAATCAAATAGGCAAATCCATAGAGACAGAAAGTAGATTAGTCACTGCCAGAGGCTGGGGGCAGGGAGGAAAGGTGAGTGACTGCATTAAGTACAAAGTTTTTTCTTAGGGCGATGCAAATGTTCTAAAATTAGATTGTGGCAATAGTTGCACAACTTTGAATATACTAAAAACCACTAAATTATACACTTTTAAAGGGTGAATTTTACAGTATCTGAGTTATTTCTCAATAAAGCTGCTTTTTAATGGAATTTCTAGAACTGAAAACCACAATTACTAAAAAGAAAAATGCATGGGATGGGCTGACCAGCAAACTGGAGAAGGTAGAGAAAGGATCAGTGAAGTTAAAGACAGATCAATAGAAATTATATAATCCAGAGAACAGAGAACTAAAGACTGGAAAAAGTTTAACCACACCTCAGGAACTAGCAGGGCAATACCAATCTAACATACATGTGACTGGAGTCCCAGGAAAAGGAGAGAATGAAAACAGGTCAAAAAAAATGGTTAAAGAAATAGTGGTTGAAATCATGTCAAAATTTCATAAAATACAACTTTGAGATTTAAGAATTCCAGCAAACTCAAGTAAAAAAAAAAAATTACAAAGAAAACCAAACCTAGATATATCACAGTCAAAAACAAAACTGAAAATAGAATTTTGAGTGCTACCAGATTAAAAAGAGATTACAGATGAAGAAAATAATGAATAAAATAATAATATGGATTAAGGCTAGCTTCTCATCAACACAATGGAAACCCACCAAATCATTATATCCAATGAAATATCCTTCAAAAACGAGAGTGAAATAACAACACTTTTCTTAAAAGCACAAAATAAGAAGAGAATGTCACCAGTAGAACCATACCTCAAGAAATGCTAAAGGATGTTCTCCAGGCCAAGGGGAAATGATAAGGGATGGAAACTGGATCAAGAACTGTTGCTGATGGAAGTGTCGTGCACCCTTCTCTTATACAGGGATGGAAAAAGAGATTGAGAGCCACTGCCCCAAATGCACTATCAGCCATTGAGTGGTCTATGTGCTTGCAAATAGCATTTTTAAAAATGCAATATGGTGGAATGGGCCAGAAATGAATAAAACAGAAACATCCCTTTTTAAAATTTAGAAACAATAGGATGAATAATACACATTTTAAAAACCTACTAATGAAACCACAGCTCATTATGTTGGGCAATGTCTTACGTAAATATCGCCACGACATTCTTCTTAAAGCTTAATGTTGATCAACTAGTCTCCTTTCATTAGGCAATGAGAGCCATGTAACTTATTGTTTCCTTTCTGACCTGGCTGTCAGGAAGATCATAAATAAGTTTTTTGTTCAATTATAGCAGATATTCTTTGTTCAGGTTTTCTGATACAATCATATATTCCCAAGCCTCCCTGGGCTTGATCCCACTAAATAAACTAACCGTGATGATTCCAGGTGGAAACAGTGTCGAGGCCCAGCCTTACCTGGAAGGCGACCACAGCATTTACCTAACAGCCTTGCAAAATTACTATCTCCCTTAAGTCCCTGGTTCCACCCACATTTCCCAGCCACAATTACTGGCATCTATACCCCCTTCTAGTAACTTCTTATAAACGAACCAAAGCAACAATTGAGGTAGTGGGGGCAAATATGAGCTCGAGTGTGGGACCCAAGTTTGAATTCTGGCTTCATCCTTCAGTGATCATTCAGTGGTTAACACGCTATAACAGGGATGTTTCCTAACCTATGTGAACCTCAGGTTTCCTTGTATGAAATGTGCTTAATACTGACTCCCAAAGTTGTTGTGAGGCAAAACACTTAGCACAGTGTCTGGTGCAGATGCTTGATACATGTTAGTTGCCCTTTGCCCCTGAATGACAAGAACACATGGTCTGAGCGGCAAGGCCCTGCATGATCTGGCTGGCTCTGCCCCCTCGCCCCCTGGTCTCTCTGATCCTGCCACTTGGCATCTTCACTATGTCTCAGATCGCCCAAGCACTTCTCTGCCATGGGCTCTTTTGCCTATACTTTCTTTGCTAGATAATTTTCTGGATACCTGCATGGCTTGTTCCTTCATTTAATGCAACGTCTGCTCAAACTCATCTCCTTAGAGAGGCCTTCCCTAACCACCTGCTTACAAATAGAGGTGGGCTCTATCGTGTGCTCGGGGCAAGATGCGCATCTCTACCAGTCAGTTTTCTATTCTCCTCTAGCGACATCACGCACAGGGTGTGACAGGCTTCTCTCAGCCAGCAGAAAGGGTTCACAGCATGGGCGGATCTCCAGAAAATCAGGTCCTCATTAGAGAAAATGATAGATGTGCTTCACTTTAGGTCCTTGGGCCTCCCACCCTCTAGACTTGCCCTACAATGGAAGGTGAAGAGAAAGCACACATAAGAACTGGACTAGAACCCAAGGTTTGTGTTTGGAACCCACCCCTGCCCCTCACACAGCCTCTATACTCAGTAAAGTGGCCCTGGTACCCACGTAGAGGCAACTCAAAGAGCAGGAGAGGTTGCCGGAAAGGACTTTGTCAGGCCCTCGGCTCCCAAAATGACAAGTGCATGGCAAGACACATTGAGAAGAGCAAAGGCCCAATTCCTGGGCCACGGTGACAGAAAATCTGGGCAAGAGCTCTAATGTCAGGTCCCAAGAACAAAATCCAGGCAGGTGGATGGGGCCTCTGGAAGAGCCCTCACCTTGTCTAAGATCCTCCATCCATTTGCTACTTGCCTTTGGGTTGAGATTTGACCTTGCCCAATGGGACCTTCTGCCCCAGACCAGGGTCCACATGGTCCCTGGGTGTATCTCTCCACATCTGCTCACAAAGCCTCAGGACTACGGCTGACACCTCCCTTGCAGTGGCTTCAGCTCATCGCTCTTGCCAAAGGAGCGGCCCCTCCCCACCTCACGCCTCTCTCAAGAACTACCAGAAACAAGACACCCACCAAAGTCCCTGTCACCCCTGCCGAAACGCAGTAGAATAACGTCCTCCTCCCCCGAAGTCCACCTCAATTCGCTTTTCTCCTAAGAGAAGGCCTGGGGAAGGCATACCTGTGTTTCCCTGCACCCGAGGTGTAAATGACCGACATCGGAGCTCTCCCTCAACGTGGTTTTAGGTAATGACTGGAAGAGATTTCTGAAACCGTGAGGCCACTCCAGGGATGCCAAAGCCACATTTGCTCTGTCCTCAGCAGACCGTTACTGAATCAAACCGGCTAGTTGTTTACTTACCCTCAGATACTCCAAGCTAAACATCCCGAAGACTTCTTTTTTTTTTCTTTTTTTTTCTTTTATTTCAGCATATTATGGGGGTACAGATGTTTAGGTTACGTATGTTGCCCTTGGTCCCCCCCCACCAAGTCCGAGTTTCAAATATGTCCATCCTTCGGGTGGTGCGCATTGCACTCCTTGTGTATACAAATATCCATCCCCTCCTTTTTTTTTTAAGGGTTTTTTCACTTTTATTATGATATAATGAAATCTATTTTAATTTTTTTTTATTTATTATTCCAGGGTTTTGTGAGAGTACAAACATTATAGTTACACTTTATGTCTTTGCCTCACCCAGCTAAAAATAGAAATACCATTCGATCCAGCAATAGCACTATTAGGCATCTACCCATCCCGAAGACTTTTTACAAGAGGCAAAATCGCAGCAGCGGTAGGAATTGGTCACCGAGCACCACCAAGAAGCCACCGCACCAGTCCTCTGCCTCTTGTCCTACCTTCGCTCTCCTCCATAAAAATAAGTGTGTCAGAAATTGCCCAGGCGTCCCTCAGCTTCCCTACCCGGGGAAAAGCGGTCAGCTTCTCGCACCACCCTGTCCAGGTTCACCTGGGGTCACCGATCCCTCCGCGCAGGGGTTAGGACGCCTTCCCCTTCACCCCTCCCTCCTACGACCTGCGGGGCGCCCGGGACCAAGGTCGGCAGGGCAGACTCACCGCGCAGCGCGGGGGCAGCCATGGCGCGGGCGCACGGGACGCGAAACCCTGGCGGCCGCGCGGCCGCGCGCGCTTCTGGGCAGGCTTACGCCGCCGCGGGCTAATTCCATCGCGCTCAGCTCCTCTGGGCGCGCCCGCCCCCGCCTGCCGCCGCCGCCTCCCCGCGCTCGGCCCGGCCCGCGCCGCCAGGCAGAGCCCCCGCTCTCCCGCGCCGCCCCGGGCGCACCCGCGCCGGAGCCGGGCGTCGGGGAAGGAACGCGGTCCCGCGGCCGGTGAGTCCAGGATACGCGCGGGTTGCGGAGCTGGGGGCCGAGACAGTCGGTGCCGCCTGCTCCCCTCGGCCCGGGGAGGCCCCTCACAACCTGGTTCGAGCGTGAAAATTCAGCCGGATTATCTCATGAACCGTCTGGCTGATTAGTTTCCAATCCCGCCAGCAAAGCCTGCTTCCCGCCGCCGCACAGGGTCACCCTCTGTCTAGGGGACAGCCCAGCTGCTAGGCCCTGGACAGACCCCCTGGCACCTGCCTTCACTCTACCTCGCCACCAGTTGTCCTCACCTTGCCCTCGATTAAGAGGGACAAAAAGGGGCAGGACTCCGGGAATAGGTGCGCAAGGGACAGTAGGACCGGAAGAGGGGCCGCCAGAGGCAGGAGAAGGGGCAGGTTTTATGAGAGCGCCCCCATGAGACGCTAGGACAGGGTGAGGAGGGTTGCGGAGCTAGACTACCGGAGCGCCATCCCAGCGAACAAGGAGTGCCTCTCCTGGGAAGGTTTAGGTACGCGGCCGTGGGCAGAGGGAAGGAAGAGAAGACGAGCAAAGGACCATTCTGGATGATGATATCCGCAACTCCAAGATGCCCCAAAGCAAAACCAAGTCATCAATACCACGGCCCCCAGAACGAACAAGCGTTATGTTAAGGTCCGGCACGCTGTTGTGACCGCCCACCGTTAGGTGTGGAGACTTTTCTCCCCCATACTGACGTAAGCTGGTGATGACCGCTCCCCATTCTACAGACGAGGAAGCTGAGGCAGTAAGGGGAGGAGGTGTACAACAGCACAGGCAAGGGCAGAACCGAAGGAAAGCCAGGAAGTATGACGCCCCAACCCAGGGCTTTATTCTGGCGGTTGCCAGTAACAATGGCTAACGTTTCCACTGGACTTCCTCTTTGTCAGACACCCTTCCCAGTGCTTTACCTATGGTAGTTATTTCACTCCTAACAATAATTCTATAAGGTGATTACTGCTGTGTACCCATTTTACAGATGAGCAGACTGAAGTGCTGAAGTCAAGTAATTCGCCTCTAGGAGGATCCCAGGATCCCAAAGCAGGCAGCCCGCCCTGTTATTAAGTATTACTAATGTAATACATGGTAGTAGGATGTAATACTAATAAAGTATTAGGACAGGCAGTCTGTCCTAATACTTTGCTATTCAGCTGCTTTCCTTAACAACGCCCTTCTCCTCGTTCACTTGCAGGGACGCTTCTCCATGTCTTTTCTATCTCAAAGCATTGGGAACACTTTCGCCATTGCGCCTTCATCCACTCCCTTTCCCCTCTCCCTCCGGCACTTTCTTCCTCCCTGTGTACTCCTTCCATGAGACTCCCCTAAACACTCACTTTGGGGGATTCTGCCTCATCTAGTCTGAGGGTGAGCAAATGGGAGGGTCCCTGAGGTCAGGCGCAGACCCTGCCTTTGGAGTATGTGTAAATGAAGGAAGACTGCTGAGACACTTCACACACACACACACACACACACACACACGCACACACACGCACACACACGCACACACACGCACACGAGCGCTACTTCCGCCAGTTTCTCTTTCTGCCTCCTTTTTACCCAGCTCCCTAACATTGTTTTTATTTTTCTTAATCAAAACATGCAGTTTTCCTGAGTCAGCTTCTTTATGGATGGTGAAATGTCGTATCAGCAAGTATGAGACGTTCATGCTGTCAAGGCACAGGCCGTAGGAAAATTGACAACTTATGCACAAGGGGCAGCCTCCCTGCTAAGTTTCTCTGTGGCTGATGCCTCCAATAGCACCTTGTCCCCAGCTAGAGTGTTAGGTGATCAGTCAGAAGAGTGACAGTTAATTCCGTGTCCCTGGATCTGGTTTCCCACTAAGAGAGACCTTAGAGGCTACTCAAAGTTGGGGGTGGGGTGATAGATGCGGAGATGACAACCTTTGAATTATTGAGTAGTTATATAAAACTTCTATCCATTCTTTCTTCCTTCTATCCCACTACACTCCCCACTAAACCTGCTCAACATAATCTGTGCCATTTTCCTGTAATGCAGCTTCTTTTGAGGTTAATCCTAGACGGTAACAGACGTGGTGGAGACGCAGAAATGCAGTGGCCACTGGTTGCCATGGTGGCAAGGAACGAATGTGTCAGCAGCAGACCGTGTGGCTCTGGTGGGGTGGCCTGGGGGTTCTAGTCTAGGTGTCAGAGCACCTGGGCTCTGAAGCTGGCCCTACCACCCAGCATCCGCGTGACCCTTGGCAAGTCACTTGAGTTCTCTGAGCTGCTTTCATCATTTGTAAAGGGCTGGGGCGGGGACAGTGGATTAGATGATGTCTAAACCCTGCCCAGCTCCATCGTCCAGTATTTTCAATGAGTTGAGTGTTACAAGAATCTGGAATGAAAATCGATTCTCCATTGAACTCCTAGCCCATCCAGGACATCTTCGTTCTCCTGGCTGTTCTCCCCCAGCTAGAGTCTCTACCATCCTGCCAGTGTGCATATAAACTTTTTTCATAAATTTTAAGGAAGGACAGTCTCTGAGAGTGACAGTACTGGTTAGCAATGTGGGGACTAGGTGATGTCTGGTGTTATCTACACCTCTCCCTCTTCTTCCTCTTCCACTGAAAGACGGCTGGAGCAGGCGGAGCCTTGACATCCCGCATAAAGCCCGAAAGGAACTCAGCCCTCTCAGCCCTTGGGATGAAAGAAATCCCTAATGCTCTGCCGGCATTAGAGTCACCCGTTCCCCACTTGAGGCTTGATTTCTCCATTTCTATTCTTGTCACTTCTTATGTTATTATAGAACAATTTACAGTCACCTAAGCACTTTCAGGCTTTATTTTAGGCCGAAGTTCTTTATCCTTAGCATCCCGTGAGCGAGACTAACATTCCTGTTTTCAAGGAAACTGAGTCTGCAAACCATGAAGGGGCTTGTGTGAGGCCGCACAGTTGCGCGAGGGCCACACGTGGAGCCCAGGGCTGCCTCCAAGCCTGGGGCTCGCCTGCGATGGCCGAGGCTGGGGTGGAGCCACGCTGCTGCACCTGCCGGCACCTGTTTCCAGGTCCCCCGCGGTCCTCAGCACCTCTCCCTCCCACAGAGGCCACCGAGGGGACCCAGGATTTTGTCACCTGGTCAAATGGCTTCTCCACACTGTCAGCCGCACTGACAACTGCTGAATCTGCCTCAGCAGGACCCTGGCCCCCGGGTCCACCCTCTGCTACGGTCAGAAGTCCCTCGGTTCGCAGCTTGGAGAACCCAATGCTCCCGAGCAAATCCCTCTTACTTGGGGCCACTGGGCTGAGTGTCTGAAAAAGCCTGCCCCCCGCTACGCCCTCCCCACCCCATGGGGGCAAAGACACCACTCTTTCCCCAGAGGCTGGAGGTCCCTCCAATAGACACTGGGGCCAGAGTGCTTTCGGATGGGGCCTCAGAACCAGTCTGAGGACTCAGCCTCAGCCCACGGTTCCCGTCTCAGCCTAAAGACACAGAGCACCAGCAGCCTTTTGCGAGGTGAGAGCTTGGCCTTTATTGTGGGCCCAGGCGGGCACTAGAGCGGAACATGCAGAGGACGACTCCGGCGGGTTGGGCCGAGGCGGGCAGCGGCTGCGGCAGGCCTCACTGGCTGCACTTCCTGGGGGAGCACCTGCACTGCATGGCGTTGAGGACCTCGTGGTACACCACGGAGCCGTTGGCACAGCGCAGGGGCACTCGCATGGGCTCCGTCCGCGTCGGGGAGCAGCAGGAGCACTGGTCCTGCACATCCTCGGTGTCAATGGAGTACAAGGCTTTGCTGGCACATTTGCCCTGCAGGGGGGCAGAGGGGGCAGGGCAGCGTATTGGTGAGTAACCCTGGGTGGGCAGGACTCCGGGGCAGCCTGCTTCCTCTCCCCACCCCTGCAAGCAAGGCAGGCCCCGCCTCGCCCACAGACACCCAGGACAGCTAGGCAATTGGTAAAGGCAGATCTCAGGGAAGTCTGACATTTCCTCTATGCTAGGGTAATGTCACACCCAGATCCCTCTAGCTGCAATTCTCATGCGTGTTTGATTGATCTACAGGAAACGCAGCTCCCATCGTCCATAAGTCACTCTCCATTCTCATTAAGGACTCATTGAGTCTTTCCTCGGTATTTTCTTCCTCCTGGGATCAAAAGTTCCCAGTTATTTCAATAAAACATTTACTTAGGAAAAAACGCTTCCAGTTTCTTTCCCTTCTCCTCTCTGTGAATTTTCCACATCTTTCTAGAATGTAAAGAAATGTGTCCAAACAGAGCGACTCAGTGCTCCCCACTCAGGCCTTACAGAAGGCAGAGACCCTTACCTGGCAGTAGTGAATGTCCACTTCCTCTTCTGACCGACAGCTTCCCACCGTGACGGACTGCAGCCTGGCAGTGATGTCTCTGCATTCGGGCTCCTCACCTACAGGACAGGTGAGAGGTGGAACTTGGGGACTGGCTGGGGTTCTACAGAACACCCTTCAGCCCCAGTGCCCTCACTGCGCTGGAAACAGGTCCATTTCACAATAAAAAAATAACAAAATCCAGCCACAGGGAGGGCATTAAGTCATCCTGGTTCATCACAGCTGCTTCTGGCCCTTCGTATTCAGAGATGTCGTTACTGCTGGATTGAACTCACTTAATGCTACAGTTTTCACTGCAGGAAGAGCCTAGATTCACTGTGCTTTGGTGATGTCAATGAATGCGACTTGCTTTTATATAACTGTAGACTCTAAAATCCATAACGCTGGAACAAGCCTCTGTGCCTATAACTATATCCAGAAGATAACGGGCAACGAAGTAGCTAATAGATATAATTATTATCCATCCTGCTCTGCCTTGGGGCAAGAGGAAAGGCCAATGTCACAACCACAGAGGGGCATTCACTTCCTCTACTGGGGCCCAGAAGATTCCTAAGAGCTTCTGAAGTTCCCTTTTGGGTACTGCTGTCTCTAGGTCGCTGGTATGGGTTTCCTTATGTATAGGAGCTAGTGGCATTCAGATCTAAATCTCTGCTTGGCCCACTGAGCATTCAAAGATTTAATTCCAGCTCAGCATTCCCATCTGAACACTAGGAGTTTTTCATTCTTGGATAGCTCCAAATCTAAATCAACCCTAACAACATATTTAGTCTGCCTCTCTATTTTCAAATAATTTCATTTTAAAGGTAAAGCCTGCCAACTACTACATTTACAGGATGAATAAGAAAAGCATATTTAGGCCAACATACTATATTATTTTGCTGTAGATTTAAATCCCTGGGCCTGGCTTATTTTCCTTATTAAGGGTCTCAAAGGCCCCTTACTGGTGCTTTTGTAGATAACAGTCTCTTAACCAAATTCCATGTGCAGTGTGCCTAGAGAGAATTCATCTTCCCTGACGGCTTCCTGACTTCACATTCTTAAACCATTCAGATGGGAATCATAGAAAGAAATGTTTTCAGAGTGTTTCCTCAATTTGTGATTTGGTTACAGCAATTACAGAGGCTGTCAGAGTAAGCCACCAAGAAAAGAACGAATTACCAAGCAATGGAAAAGAAAGAAAGAAAAGAAGGCAGGCAGGCAGGAAGGAAGGAAGGAAGGATAAAGAAGAAATCAAGAAAAAGAAAGAGAGAGACAGAAAGAAAGAAAAAGAAAAAGAAGAAAAGAAAAGAATGAATGAATGAATGACTGAACACTGAAGATATTCATGTGTTCACTCTTCCTTTTTCTACCTGCAAATAAGCATGGGCCTGTAAACCCAACATCAAAATTTAAAAAAAAAAAAACACTAAAACAAAAAATATTAGTCCAGACGAGTAATTCTATATTCAGAAAATATCGCATTAGCATTGGGATCCTGAAAGTCACTGTGTTCGGGAACACAGGAATGTGTGGGAAGAATACTGTCTGACGTGCAGACTGGGGAGCCCCATCCCCAAAGCTATTGCTGTGAGTGATTAGAACCACCGGCATGACATAACTGCAAGGTCAAAGGCGCTGAGGGTGAAGAAGGGGAGGTCATAAACTCAGACCACCCTCATGAATCCTCGAGCAGGCATTCTGTATTCCCTGCAGCCCCCACAGCGCACATCGTTAGCCAGCTGGTGTCTTCCCTTTCTCTTCGAGATAGCCGTACCACGTTCATAAACAGGCAGGCGTTGAGTATCCGCTCTGTCGAGATCATGGAGCCGTAGCCCACTCGTGAATGGATATGTACTGAGTACCTGCTCTGCCAAGATCATGGATCAAGGGTCCCTGTCTTCAAGGAGCACTGGTTGGAGAGGGAAGATGTTCTCCCATCATAGGACTGTGAACAACCAAAGACTCTGTAGTTTGGTGAAAGGCACATAAGAGTCTAGAGGCAGTAAGGAGTTTGAAGAAAAGGGGGAAAGAGACTGTTCCATAGGCATTTAAAAGGGGATTTGAGCAGAGGGCAGTCTAATGACATCCAGGAGGGGAGGCTCTTCCCTGCATGATTAAATATAATGACTGGCCAATGATCAAGAAATATGGCTGGTCCAATGGGCTTCAAGGGACAAGATATTAGTAATGTACTCACATGTGTCACAACAGGTGCCTGGAATTTTCATAACTTTCCCCTAAGAAAACAGCAAAGGCCCAGGTTAGGCAAAAATAGTACATAGTGGACAGCTTTCAGGTTACTCCAGGCCTATTTCTAGTTCTGAACCCACAGCCCTGAGCGTAAGTCCCAGCTGTAAAGCATGCCTTCCCATCAAAAGTGTGAGCAGATGGACCACCCCACCTGACCAGGCTGAAACAATTTTGATCATTCTGAATTCCCTTCTGATGGAGTCATCGGGATCATCATTCCCAGGCACACTGGAAATCAGTTTGGTCTCTCACCTTCCTATTCAAGGATTACAGAGGCAGCCTCCCTGGAAGGAGGGTTTTTATAAAGCATCTTTATGCTGCAGAGAACTTTGTCTCTCCAATAGGCTTTGATCTCGTCATTTCATCAGTTCTTAAACTAGTCGGAGATCTGCCTTAGACACTGGGAATCACGTCAGAGCTGGGCTGCACACTGTTCAGAAGGACCCTGCTCTCAGAGTCAAGGACTGAGACAGTCAAGGGGAAAGCAGGGTCTGAGCTCAGCTACTCACTCCCTGAGCCAGACAAGTGTGTTCATCAAAGGGTGGGCAGCTGGTGACGCTCTTCTCCCAGATGTACTCTCCCCTCTCGTTGACCTTGCAGAAGTGACTATCGCAGCCATCCTCCAGCGTCTCATCACGCTAGAAGGAAAGAGAAGAGTGAGCAGAGAAAACTCAAAGACAGGGTTTGGGTTACAAAGCCACCGCAAACCATGGCCTTGGGTTGCTGAAGCAACATGGAGAACTACGGAACAATGAGACAGTTCACAAAGTCCCCACACCCAGAACACAGGACAGAGGTGGGCTTCCCGTTTTATGACTTCTTTACTATGACAGGGCTGTGTAAATGTAGAGGATCCTCTGACTACAGTGACCGCTTAGATGCTTAGAGGATTGAGACGCAGCAACAGCGAACTGGCTAATTGAGAACCAAACTAGAGACGAACCAGGGGCTCTGCCTCCCAGCCCCCCCAGCTAGCTCTGGCCATTGGAGATCAGAGTTTGTTTCTCCCTGGTGGCCTGTCCAATCTCACAGAATCGCAAAGCTAGAGAAAATCTTACAAGTCAACCAAATCCAAATCACCAGGCCATACACCACTACACTCCTGTCAACAAGAGCAACAAAATAACTAAATTAAAGAGAAAATTCGATGCCTTCCATAAGTCATCCATCTCTTCTTTACAAAATCAGAAAGAGGTGGAAAAAGAAGCCAACATCGAACCAAACTTAGTCCCTCTTTCTTGAAGAGAAGATTTCAAAACAGGAAACAAGACGGTGATATGAGAAGGAACCCCGAGCCCAGCTTGCTCCTACCTTCAGCGTCATGATCTGTCCTCCTCTTAGCTGAATGGTGCAAGCCACAGGCAAACACCTCCCACAGCATTCACCTGGGTTCTTCTCTTCCTTGTAACCCTAAATAAGGGTGAGGGGAAACAGTAGTTAGTTAACGTCTCCAGAACATCCCAACTCTAGGTAGGCTTACCTTGAGGGTCTCTCATCTCTCCTATCTAGCAGTTTCACCTGGAATTTGGAAAGTCAACATCCAGCTCTAACTAGCTTTTTTCAGTTCTCAATCCCCTAGACAGCATCCCTTCCCTCCACATATGTGCATTTTACTCCAGTTGTAGCAGCCAGATCTATTAAATTAGATGTCTCCCTTGAAATCCAAACTTAAAAATTCAATTGTTTCGGC
>NW_012136525.1:3400363-3424744 GCF_000956105.1 Propithecus coquereli | reverse complement strand
GGGAGGCTGAGGCAGGAGGATCGCTTGAGCCCAGGAGTTTGAGGTTGCTGTGAGCTAGGCTGACGCCACGGCACTCTAACCAGGGCAACAGAGCCAGACTTTGTCTCAAAAAAAAAAAAGAAAACCTGTGAAGTTCTGGTTCTAGTAATTGCACAGTGGCTTGTACTGGACTAATCCCCATGCAGACAACAATTACAAACTAGTGACAAAATATTCAAAACATTATTTAAAGGCACTGGAGGATGACCCAAATCAAGGATAAACTGTAGGTTCTTTGATCCTTGAAAGGAGCCACAGTGGACAAGATTCACATTTAAACAGCGTTTCCTGTGAAGGCCGTCTGCATGGCACTGGACATCTGGAACTCAGGCAGGGAACTGAGGGTGTATTTGCCTGAGGACTCAGACAGACTCTGGAACTGCCAGAATAGCTGGAAACTAAATGGAAAACCCTCAGAAAAGAGGAAGTCGGAAAATATAAATTCCTCTCAAATCTTTGGTTGATCTCTTAATTATATATGCACAGGGGAGTCTACAAGGAGCCCGGGGACCAAACAACAGCTGCACGGCTAAAAGACCTGAGCACAAATCTCGGCTGCCACACACCACAGGGGAAACTGAGTTTGGAGTTTAAATCCTACCACGTTGAAGGCGCGAAACACCTCAGGTTTCCATTGAAATTTTCACAGGAGTAAAGACTATGTCTCAGGGCCACAATATTCAAGCTAGGGCTAAGAGAAATGCTGAAATAAACTCTCCCTGATGTAGTTTTAAAATTAAGCCTCCTTTAGTTCAAAGTGAACCACCAATAATCTAGCCACCTGTTAGAACCAAACTTAACCTTCATTACAGAAAACAGAATTAAGAGTCTCTTCAACATATCTTCCACCAATGCCTAATACACAGTAAAAATATTTTATGCAAAGACAAAGAAAAATTTGATCCACACCAAGAGAATAACCATTCAATAGAAATAAACACACAAATGATCTCGACATTGCAACTAGCAGGCAGGAACTTTAAAATAACTATGATAAATATGTTAAAAAGTGTAGAGGGAATGATGAATATAATGGAAAAAGAGATGGGGAATTTCAGGAACAAACTGAAAACTTTAAGAAAAACAATCAATTGGAAATTCTAGAAGTATAAAATACAATACTCTAAATCAAAAATTCACTGGGTCAGATTAACTGCAGATAGGACACAAGAAAAGAAAGGATCAGAGAATTTTAAGACTGACCTGTGCTGTCCAAACTGAAACACGAGAGGAAAAAAAAATAGGAAAAAATATACAGAGCCCCAGTGACCAGTGGACTAGTGGGGCTATATGGTTTACTATATAGTCATGAGCTATGTAACAATGTTTTGGTCAACAACAGACCACATATATAACTGCAGTCCCATAAGATTATACTGGAGCTGAAAAATTCCTATCACCTAGTGATGTCATGGAACAACATGTTACTCACATGTGTGGGATAATATCAGTGTAAACAAAGCTACTGTGTCAGAACAGCATAACTATGTACAGTACATAATACTTGATAATGACATTAAACAATTATGTTACTGGTTTATGTATTTTACTATGCTATATCTTTTCCGTTATTTTACAGGTACTCCTTCTACCTATTAAACAAAAAATTAATCATAAAACAGCCTGAGGCAGGTCCTTCAGGAGATATTACAGAAGAAGGCATTTTTGTCATAGGAGATGACAGCTCCACATATTATTGTCCCCGAAGACCTTCAGGTGGTACAAGATATGAAGGTGGAAGACAGTGATACTGATGATCTTGACCCTGTGTAGACCTAATGTGTGTGTTTGTGTCTTAGTTTTTTAACAAAAAAAAATTTAAAATGTAAAAAAAAAATGAAATTTTTTTAAAATAGAAAAAAGTTTATAAAATAAGGATAGGAAGAAAGAAAATATTTTGCACAGTTGTACAATGTGTTTGTGTTTTAAGCTCAGTATTATTACAGGAATCAAAAATTTTTAAGTTTACAAAGTAAAAAAGTTACAGTAAACTAAGGTTAATTTATTATCAAAGAATGAAAACTATAAGTTTAGTGTAGTCTAAATGTACAGTGTTTATAAAGTCTACAGTAGTGTACAGTAATGTCCTAGGTCTTCACATTCACTCACCACTCACATATGACTCACCCAGATCAACCACAGTCCTGCAAGCTCCATTCATGGTAAGTGTCCTATACAGGTCTATCTTTTTTTATTTCTTATACTATATTTATATTGTACCTTTTCTATGCTTAGATATGTTTAGATACATAATAGTTATCATTATGTTACAACTGCCTATAGTATTTGGTGTAGTCACATGCTGTACAGGTTTGTAGCCTAGGTGTGTAGTAGGCTATACCATCAAGGTTTGTGTACGTACACTCTATCATGTGCACACCACGACAAAATCGCCTAACGATGCATTTCTCAGAACATATCCCCATCATTAAACAACACATGACTGTAGGCATAATTAGAGTTTTAGAAAACCAAGAGAGACAAAATGGAGCAGAAAAAACAATTAAAGAAATAATAACTGAAAAATTTCCCAATTTGATTAAAAAATCAACCCTCAGATCCAGGAAGCTCTTTGAATACAAAGTAGAAAAAGTATAAAGATAACTACTCATAAGCATAGACTCAAACTTCTGAAAGCCAAAGATAAAGAAAAATGGTTAAAAGCAGCCAGTGGAGGAGAGAAAATGCATAAAGGAGAACAACAAAAATGACAGCTGACTTGCTTTCAGAAACAATACAAGCCAGAAGACAATGGAACATACTGAAAGTGATGAAATAAAACTGTTAACTTAGAATTCTATATTCAGTAAATGAAGACAAAATAAAGACATTTTCAGATAAATTAAGTCTGAGTAACATGTTGCCATTTGGCCCATGCTAAAAGTTCTTCTTTAGGCTGAAGGGAAATATATAACATGAAAATTCAAATATACAGGAAGGAAGAGCTCTGGAAATTATAAATATGTAGATAAATGTAAAATATTATTTTAAGTTCTCTTTTTAAATTCTACATATAAGACAATTGACTATTTAAAATAAAAATAATAATGGTGCTTTGTGGAATTTATCTCTTATGTAGAAGTAAGCTATGACAATAAAAGCACAAAATGTAGGAAAAAGAGTACATGTTAGTAAATCAAGGTAGACTGTGGTAAGTCAAGGATGTATATTGCAATCTCTAGAGTAACCACTAAAATAGCAATATGAAGAAACAGAGCTAAAAGGTTAATAGAGTAGATAATACTGAAACAAAAAAAAAAACTCAGTTAACCAAAAAAAGACAGAAAAGAATTAACAATAGAACAATTAACAGAGAATACAGTAGATAAAATAAATAGCAAAATGGCAGATTTAAACCCAACCATATCAATAATTACATTAAAGATTGTTGGACTTGGATAAAAAAGCAAAGTCCAATTAGCATGTTATTTACAAGAACTAGACTTTTAATTTAAATAGATGGAAAGTTTGAAAATAAAAGTAAGAATCAAGATATACCAGGCTAATTACTAAGAATAAGAAAGCTGAGATGGGTGTATTAGTACCAACAAAGTGGACTGTAAGATGAAGTACATTACCAAAAATAAAGCAGGTTATTGCATAATAATAAAAGAATACATTCATAAAGACGTAAGAATCCTAAATATGTGTGCATCTAGTAGCAGAGCTTCATAATATATAAAGCAAAATTTGACAGAACTAAAGGGAAAAATAGGCTGATTCACAATCTTAGTGATTTTAATGTTCTCTCAGCAACTGACAGAACAAGTAGGAAAAAATCAAAAAAGATACAGAGAATTTGGAAAATTATATCAACAAACATGATCTAATTGAAAATAATAGACTATACATCCAAAAACTACAGAGCACACATTCTTCTCAAATGCACATGCAACTTTCACCAAGATAGAACAAATTCTGGGCCATAAAAAAAGTAAATAAATGTCAAAATTTTCAAATCAGAGACACTGTGTTCTATGACCACAATTAAATTAAATTTAAATTAGTACCAATAAGGTATTTAGAAACCCTCCCCAAATATGTGAAAATTGAATAAAATACTTTTAAATAATCCATGAATCAAAGAATAAATCACAAGTGAAAATAGAAAATATTTTGAACCATAGATAATATAAAATATATATATTAAAATCTAAGGAGTATAGCAAAAGCAATCCTTGCAGAGAAATTTATTTTTTAAATGCTTATATTAGAAAGTCATGATCTAAGCTTCTACCTTAAGAAGGTAGTAAAAGAAAGTAAACCCAAAATCATTAGAAGACAGGAAATAGCAAAAAAAATAGAGCAGAAATCAATAAAATAGAAAAGGAACATATTAAAGGAAAATAGCAAAGGTAAACATTGGATCTTTTGAAAAATTAATAAACATGATACATCTCTAGCTAATCAAGAAAATTAAAAAAACACAAATTATGAATATCAGAAATGGCAGAAGGTACACAGCTACAGATCCTGCAAATATTAAAAGTATAATAAGGAAATGTTAAAAACAATTTTATGTAAATAAATCTGACAACTTAGATGACGTGGAAAAATTTCATGAAAAATCAATTTACCAAAACTAATTCAAGAAGAATGGAAAATCTAGGGAGCCCTTTTCTACTTAAAAAGTTAAATTTTGTTTATAAAACTTTCCCACTTAAAAACCTTCAGGTCTGGAAAGCTTCATTGGTGAAGTCTACCAAAAATTTTGGGAAGAAATAATATGAATTTTACACAAACTCTCCTAGAAAACGGAGAAGAAGAAAACACTGCCCACCACATTTTATTAGATCCAGCATAACCCTGATTTCAACACCTTAAAAAAGCATTATAAGTGAAGAAAATTTAGACACCTATCACTCTTGATCATAGACATAAAAATCTTTAACGAAATATTCGAAAATGGCTGTAGCAGTAGATATAAATGAGCTTAACGTATCATGACCCAACGGGAGAGGCGGAAGGCAAAGCTAAGCCAGACGTAACTGGAGGGCAGTCACGGAGAAGGATCGGGAAGAAAAGGGAAAGGGCGGAGAGTCAGGAGGGCGCGATGGCTCCCAGGGTGTGGCAGGGGCTGGGCAGGGAAGGGAGGCGGGAGCGGCCGGAAGTGAACAGTGGAAACGGCCCCTCCCCGCAGCGCGTCTGCTGCCCTGCAAGGCCCGGTGCAGCTGCTCACGACACAGGACCTGTTGGGGCGCTGCGGCCTTCTAGGGCCGTGACAGAGGCTGTGTCCGTACGCCACGTACACAGAGAGGGCGCGCGCGCGCTTCCCCCAGAACTCTGGTTCCCTGCAGGAAACATCCTCAGGAACAGCCTCTTCCTGAGCCGATTCCCAGCCAGCCCCAGCGCTCCTCGCTCAGTCTGAGCGGTCAGTCCTCCCGCTTTCCCTGCAGTCCTCCCGGAAGTCCTGCGGAGGGCGCCCCTCGCAGCCCCTTTCCCTGCCCTGCCTTCCGTCTCCCCTCCCGTGCTTCCCTTTCCAGCCCGGCTCCTGACTGCCTCCTGACTGCCTGCCTGCCGTCTGTTCACCACTCCCCTTCCTGGAGTCCTCCTTCAACATCCAGCCCGTTGCTCCAGGGGACGCCTTCTCTGCGTTCCACGATTGGGTCCCTCCTCTTCCTCACGCTTCCCTGGAGGGCTCAGCTGTCAAGCCGCATGTCTACCACTCATGGGCACAAACCAACATCCGCGGTCTCCCTTCGGTGTGAGCGTTGCCTCCCCGGGCAGGCGATGGAGGACTCGCGTCTCGCGTCTCGGTGGGCAGCTCAAGCAGACCTGCCTAGGCTGAGCTCACCCGCTCCCTCCGCCCAGGAGGCCTCCCCAGCCCCTTCTGACCGGTAAAGGGTGCTGAGCTAGCACTGGCCAACTGAGACAGGCCTGAGGCAGCCTGAGCAAGGCTGAGAGACGCATACGGGGTGGGCTAATCTAAGGGCTACACTGCCCTGGGAGGTACCGGAATTTGGGAGGAAAAGAGGAAGAATACACAGACCAAAAATGGCCATGGATTTTCAATATTTAGAAACCTACATCTAAGACTGGGTTCTAAGGCGGGCTTTCTCCAGGCACAGAGGAAGTCACTGTGGCTCCTTGGGAACAGCAGACGACACCGCTGGGGAGTTAGCTGGCTCACCCTAGAGCGCGGGCCATGGCCTCCTTCTCCTACGGGCAGCACCGGAGGGGCCTCTTGCTGTCTCTGCTGCCTTGGCCGCACTGCAGTGGACATGCAGCTAAAAGGGATGCCACGTGATTCCAGGAGGCAGTATTTCATTCCACACTGAAGCCCAGATGTATTCTAGACGGGTTGTTTTACACACACACACACACACACACACACACACACACACAAGCCCCAAATCCTAAAACATCAACTGTGATTTTTAAAAAAGAAAAAAAAGCAAAAGCAAAAACACGTACCTAGCTTCTTTTTAATCGAGGCAGGACTGTTCACTCTGAACCATTCTATCAGAAACGGCTGTCTGCTGTAGACCATCCCCGCACACATATTTTGTTAAGCTCTTGCTGTGGGCTCGGCACTGTGCTGAGTGCCATGGAGAACACGGGTGAAGGACACTTGCCCCCAGCCCTCGAGGGCGTAGGAAGCATCTGCACCGCCTCCTGGCTCCCACCTGCTCCTCCACTGGGGCCACTGCTGCCCTGCCTACGGCCTCACAGAGCCGAGGGAAAGTTTGTGCATCTAGCTCACAAGAGACTCATCTGACCAATGGTGTTTTCTAGAACAGCAAAAGCCCCAAACACAGAAGGGAGCTTGAGTGAGAAGCCAAGGCCTCCTCCTGAGCTTCAGGTCCTGCCCTGTAATATGGACTCAAGGAATCCCAGGGAGGTGGCAGGAAAAGCCGTCACGGAAACCATGAAATGCCAGTTTTCACCTATCCAATTAGAAATAATGATTCCACTTCTCAGACTCCACCGTAAGGAAGTACTCAGAATAAACACAGCATGATCTGGTAAAAACAGGGTGAAATATTTTAAACCACCTAAATGTCCAATAATAAAATTTGGTTGTACATGTTGAGGCCCATCCATTCAAAGAAAGAGCGTGTAGAGCCTTGCACGTGCTAACTGTCTGATAAATATTTGTTGACTAAATATTAATATTTTCAAAGAATAACAGTGATGTTTCTTACAATGCTGTGGAAAAAGGATACAGAACTGTGGCTCACGCCTGTAATCCTAGCACTCTGGGAGGCCAAGGCAGGAGGATCCCTCGAGGTCAGGCGTTCAAGACCAGCCTGAACAAGAGCGAGACCCCGTCTCTACTAAAAATAGAAAGAAATTAGCTGGACAACTAAAAATATATATAGAAAAAATTAGCCGGGCATGGTGGCGCATGCCTGTGTTCCCAGCTACTTGGGAGGCTGAGGCAGGAGGATCGCTTGAGCCCAGGAGTTTGAGGTTGCTGTGAGCTAGGCTGACGCCACGGCACTCTAGCTCAGGCAACAGAGCAAGACTCTGTTTCAAAAAAAAAAAAAGGATACAGAACTGTAAATATAGTACTATAAGGCTTGCAAATATTGTGTTTATTTTAAAAACACAAGAAGAAAATGTTTAAAATTCACAAAACTAAAATTATAATTATATCTGAGAGATGCAATTTGAGTGAGTGACTTTTAGTCTCCTCTTTATAGTTGTGAAATATCATCCAAAATCAGAAAATAGTGAAAGATTTGTTTGAAGAGTCCAGTGAGGCCCCAGTGCTTGGGCCCCACAAGTGTCCAGTCCATCCCCTCGGTCTCCATCGCCCCCTCTTACCGCGGGGCAGGCCTCACAGGTGTTCTTCCTGCACTCCAGCCTGAATCCAGGGACGGCCCCCGCCTGCACGGTGCAGCGGCATGTTGTGCACACATCGACCATCACGCTCTTCCCGGGCTGCAACGAGAGACACAGGGTCAGGCTCCCTGACCCTCAGACCCCCGACTCTCCCACTCACCCGGTCCCCATGAGCCATCGCCTGCCCACCCACAGCTCCCACGAGCCATCACTCTGATGCTCCTCCTGTCTCAGGTGCTCCCCTACCTTCCCGTCCTCCCACCTCCAGCGTGGAGACGGTGAGAGAGAGAGCGTTCATGCCAATGAGGCAGCTGGGGCAGTGGGAGAGGGGACAGACTGGAAGTGCACAACGTACGCCACAACTTCAGAGTGCAGAGGCACTCTGTGTGCAGAAGAAATGCCCACGTGCCTGGGGCCGGGCCCTAGAGAGCCGGGCTGCAGGCAGTGGGCAGTGCAGCTGGGGGTAGGTCTCCCTCGTTCCTTTCATTTACACTTTAGAAGGGCTTGGCTGCTACCCTTCCCACAGTGTCCCCTTCCCTGTCCCCACCACCTGCTCCGGAGAAGGGGGCAGCAGCTCACCCCGATGACGGTGCCGTTGAGCATGCAGGCCTGCACGGGCTCTGGGGAGAGAGAAGTGCACGGTGAGAACACACCTTGGCAAGACAGGTGCGCACTGTTCCCTTTGGGTCTTCTCCACCCGTCCGGACCTCCCTCCCCTGTCCGCTGGTCCTCCCCCACCCTAGCCCACCTCAAGGTACCGGGTATCCTACTGCCAGAGCCCATGGCAGTCTCCCTTTCCCCAGACCTGACTCCTCCCACCCAGCAAGAAGAGCCCTGTTCATTCTCAGGGCGACAGCGCCGGTTTAAGTGAATTTACATTTAAGGAATGAGTGTGAGGATGTTTGGGTTTATGAAAGAATGAAACTCTGTTCTTGAAACTTTGAGTCCACAGAGAAAGTCGTGCAAAGAGTTCAGAGCAGGGTGGTGGAGAGAATTGTTTCTGTTGTTGTTGGCCTTTGTTTGTCAGCGGGGTCAGGGGTGGCAAGTTGGAATGCTGTCCCCTGGGTGAGGCATTACGGCCTATAACTGGAAAGGTGGCCTCTCTCCAGAATCGGAGAAGCCCGGGGTTGAACCCCAGTTTACCACTCGCTGACACTGTGTGAGCAATGGAGGCGGTGCCACCGCTCGCTGCTGTGAGGATCGCGTGAGACGATGGTAAAAGCCGCCGTGGAGCACGGTGCTGGGCACAGAGGGGCCTTCAGGAAGTGTTATTTTCTCATTGTATTTGCTTTCTCACACAAGCGTTAGGACAGACAGGAAGAGTCGATCTGCCCATTGCCCTGAGTTGCTAAAAAGGCAAAGCATCAGGAGCCAGAGCGAGGGAAGGCCTGAAGGCGGGGCCTTACCACAGCGACAGCTGGGGCAGCAGCCTGTGGTCCCGCAGCTCAGCTGGAAGCCCAGGGGGCAGGTGGGGACATCTAGCTGGGGGCAGGAGATGTTCCTGCTCTGCACGAAGACCTCCTCCTTCACTTGCACACACTCGTGGACGACGCAGGGGTTCCTGGGGGAAGCCCAGCGGGAGCCGACCTGCAGAGCACCCTCGTTAGTACCCTGTCCTGGGCCGGGCTGGGCCCAGGTCCCGAGGGAAGGTCGCTGTTCCCTCGGGGGTTGGTCTGGGCCCTGGGGGTGAACCCCGGCTTAACGTCTAAGTCCCACCACAGGGCAGGGCCCACAGTGGGAGTGACAAGGCACATGCAGAGAGTCTGGGCCAAAATTGCCCTGCCCAGGATCCTAGCTCAGAGTCATGTGTTCTCCTACAGCCACCGTCTTCAGCCACCTGAGTAAGCAACTTAGGGAAGCCAGGGGACACACTTTCCATCCTCAGCACTGGTGCGAGCTGAGCCCAGACACTCCAGGTGCTCTGGCCGGGAAGCAGCAGTGTGGGCTTCAGGGCGGGGGCGCTTTGCGGGGAGGGGTGCAAAGGGGAAACTCAACCCACTCCCAGCCTGGCACTACTTCCCACCCTTGGGGAGACGGCGGGAGACTGGGAAGACAGGCCTTGGACCCCTACAGTCCCATAATCTGGCCCTGAAGGATCTGGGGCTGTGCATGGGCGGCTGGGCCTCTGGGGTTGGCTCTCCAGGCAAAGGCCCCTGAAAGGGCCCAAGACCCCGGTTGAGGAAAGTCACCAGGAGGACCTGCCCAGAAGATGCACAGGCGCGCCGTCTGTGTGGCAGCACCAGGGGCACAAGCAGGTGCTTTCTGCCACCCATCTCAGGCCCCGACCACGTCTCTCAGCAGCTGCTCACTTTCTTCTCCTTCCAGATGAGGAACAGAAAGTGCCGGACACTTTACCGCCATTCTCCCCACCTCCCAGTTCCAGCTCATGACAACCAAACCTCCCCGCTGCAGGCCTGACTCCAACCTCTGGGCCCTCCCTCCTCTGATTAGTTACTGGCTGAGCCCTGGCCACAGGATCCAGTAAGAGGACCCACTGCCACCCGCCTTCTGGCCACTGGCATGTTTCCAGCAGCAACACCATGGCTGGCACCCAAGTCTTTGGGTAAGAAGGAGACTTGGGCTGGAGGAGAGAAGCCCAGCTCACCTACGTTCTGCAAACACTGACGAGGGGCGGGGCTCAGTGCACCCTGAAGGGAGATAAGAGATGGGGAGAGGCGGGGACACTGAGCCCCCAAGGGACTGGCTGTCTGCGCCACTAGGATGGGTGGCCTCTGATCTGAGCTGGCCCCTGGCCCTGGGGAAGAGGGACAAGAGTCCAGGACGGACAGGAGCAGAGGCATGTAAAGGTGAGGGGGACGGGAAAGGGAGCCCCACAGGCCACTCGGACTCCAAGGGGGAGGTGGAGAGCCACGTAGGGAAGCCCAGGGAGTCACTCCGCTATCACTGTGGAGGAGAAGGGCAATGGCTGGGTAGGAGATGGGCGCATTCAGGGCCGGGCCCATCGACCCTTCGCCTCTCTCTAAACAAAGTGCATTTGGTTCTACCTGGAGGAGACAGCGGGAAGTCCCTTAGGGGCACCTCACATCCTTCCAGCACCTGCTCCCAAGGCTACCAGGGCTCAGCACTGCCCTCCTCATCCTTCCATCAGAGTACAGGAACCGTGGTTACCCTAGCATCTGGGCCAAATTCCCCAGAGGCCGCCTCTGTGTTTAGGAAAATGGCTTGATAAGCATGAGAGCCAAAGAGTGCATCTGAGGGCCGCAGAGGAGACAGCTCAGCTGCTCTGCGTTAGAACAAGGGCCGTGGCGGGCTGGGGGCAGGAGAGGACAGCAGCGGGGAGATGGGGGCTGGCAACGCGGCGAGACGCTGCAGCTGGACCTGCAGAAGTAGCTGAGGGACAGCGGTAAGAGGAACACTGTTCACTTCTCTGGGTTGTAAATCTCTCCACCCCCCAAAACCATGAGAGAGGTTTCAGTGGAAATCAGTGAAAGGACTTGAGGGCCCTGCCTGGGTCGCCGTGGTCCAGAACAGCACTTGCAGCTGTGGTGCTCTGGAGTGGGGGCAGGCGCACAGCACACGCAGGGTGGCAAGGCCATCCTCCAAGCAACACCCAGATTCACAGGTGAGCGGGAGAGCATGAATCCCCCTGGGAGGTCAGAGAACTCTTAGGGCGGAGTTGGGCTTCTCCCCAAATCCACAAAATGGGAAGTCTGAAGCAGCCCTAACTAGTTCTAAGGGATGAGGTAATCCCAGTTGATACCTGGATAATCCTAACAGCTGGGTCAAACTCTCTGTGGGGAAAGCAAAGGGCGGGGAATGAGATAAAGCCAAGGTCTCCGCTGCCCATGGAATGGAATCCCAGGCTGCCTCCTTCCCTCCCTCCCTGGGGCCCAGACCTACACTCTTCCAGAGAGACTGGGAGTCGCCCCGGGGCGAGCCAGTCACCACCTCACAGGCAGACGGCAGGCACCTTCCACAGCACTCGCCTTCGTGCAGGACATAGGTGAAGCCCTGGGAGATGAGAAAGCAGAGTGAGGTGGGGCCAGCCCCAAGTACACAGGTGTACTTACCTCCTCCCCACATGCTCTGAGCCCTGGCGTTTCCAGAGAGCCAGCTGGACTGGACATTTTCACCTTTCTTACCAACCAGCCTCAGGACCATGCCAAGAAGTGATTAGGAAGCATCCAGACTAGTGACCACTGAGTCTCACACCAGCTGCACAGACACAACCCTGCCCCCTTAACACCAAGATCCAGTTCATGGGAATACTGAAGACAGTCCAGAGTTCACTTAGCAGCAGCCAGCTAACCTGACCTTTATCATGGCCAAATCTAGGCACTCGTTGATGGGGGAGAACAGTCAGGACCCCTGGGACCTAGTCTCCGCCATGACAGGGCTAGCCACCTACGCGAGATGCGAATGCTGATCCCAGTACCTCATACCCGCGTGCAGAGCTGTGCTTCCCCAGGTAGTTACTTGGCATTTGCCTAGTAGTTTATGGGGTACAGTATTCTTTGCAAAGGAAAGGTGAGATGAGAGAGCAACAGAGAAAAACCTTCCCCAGAAAGCCTGCCAGGGAGACAGCATCCTCGGACTCTGACAGCCCACCTTGCCTCTACAAGGTCC
The DNA here is from genome assembly GCF_000956105.1 of Propithecus coquereli. NCBI lineage: Eukaryota > Metazoa > Chordata > Mammalia > Primates > Indriidae > Propithecus > Propithecus coquereli. The sequence continues at coordinate 3,412,330 of NW_012136525.1, read as the reverse complement.
CCCAAACTGGCCAGAGCATGAAACTTGAATTGAAACCCACCTCTGAAAAGTCTGAAGCCATGTACAAAGAAGAGCAAAACAATGACAGTGTGGTTTAAGAATGGAACTAAGAAGGTCTAACATCCGCCCAACCTGAAGACACATGCCACTGAAAAAACAAATTCCTAAGTTATTTAGCAGCATGACCCTTCGAGCACAACTGCTGTCACTAAATGGAGGTGGGAGACATGAGCTCTGTCCCTTGTCCCCTGCTGTGACCCACGGAGCACGTTTTGAAGCCCTTGTCCCTGGGTCAACCTGGCCCTTGCACACTGGAGCTGCCAGTTGTCCTAGCCTGACAGAACAAGCCCCAGCTTGGAGTCAGGACGTTCTGAGCTGTAGAGCTCAGACCCGCTCCATTCCCCATGGCAGTGTAAGCGGGAAGAACAGTGCTCCCTCTTCTTCCCCCCAGGAGTGTTGCAAGGCTGAACGGAAGGGAACGGACTGCCCTCAGTTCCTCAGGACACAGCTCCCAAAGCCTGAGTCTGACTCTGGGGTCGGGGGTGAGGAGTCGGGTGGCCTAGTCTTCAAAGAAAGACTCCTCAAAGGCATAAACAAGGTGCCGAATTCCTCTTGCCGTGCACGTAGAAGCAAGGCCTGGACACGCAGTCACTCCAGAACACTGGGGAGCTGGCAACACCCTCGCCTGCTGACATCACATTTCCTACATGAGGGGCAGAGAACTAGAAAGGGGCTCCGGGACAGTGTATTTCTGAAGACCGGTGTTCTTCTTATTTTCCTGCCACAACATAGACAACGAACGGACTTGTGTGAGTGAGCTCGAATGTCTCCGAGGTCAGACCAGAGCTGGTGCGGTGCTACCCCTTAGAAGAATGAAGTCTGAGACACTCTGTAACTTACACGGCATGGACCAAGCCCGACCTCCCGCATCCCCTCAGCTGCAGCCACGAGGCCTCCTCCTGCTCCTCAGAAGAGGTGGGCACTCGGCCTCTAAAACAGGGCATGCGATTCCTTGCAGCAAGCACATGGTCAAAAGTTCCAGAACTGCTGCCTCCTCCACTCATCCCCTGGCCTCCACACGCATCTTTCTAGAATTGCCTCCAGCACCACAGCCTCTGGACAGCTGCGTGTCCAGGGCCTGAACCCTGCCCAGAAGTCAACTGGGCCAGAGCAGGAACTGCATAGAGGACCCGGCCACTGGCTGAGCTGAGCCCATCGACTCTCTCCTTGAGAAGTTAATCCACAAAACACAAAGATTGACTAAGTCAGATTGGACAGGGATGAGCCCCGCGTCTGAAAAGCCATGTAGAGTTGAAGCCAGGTTCGACAAAGCCATGTGCAAATGAAATGTATGAGAAAACAAAACTTCCGCATGGAGGAAGCTGGCCTGCAGGGGGGCTGAAGTAGGTGGACAGCGGGAAGATTCAGGGTCTCCTGGGACAAACGGAGAGAAATGCTACAGGACCACAGCATCCATCTACATGTCCTGCGTGTCATGTCCGGGAGAGTCCCCATATGTTTTCTATAAACTCCCTTTTTATTTCAGCTAGCTTGAGTGAACTCTAGTCTTTGCAATCAAAATTCCCCACTGAAACACAAAATATTTTGGGTGCCAATTTTCTAAAAATGACCTCCAACCAGCACTCTGTTTGTTTGATAGCATGTTATTTCCATGGCTTCCCATGGCTTGTGGGAGAAGATGAAGACCAAGGGGGTTCCGAAGCTCGGTGCTCCCCAAAGGAACAGCTGGTTTCCACGGCATCAACCTCTCCCAAAGGTCCCTGGCAATTCGGCTCATTCTCAGTACCAGCAACGCAGGCAGAACAGTGGAAGAGTGAAATGGACTGTCTCATTTTCAGATTTACTCTCATGCCCTCTCTGTCATCAAACCAATCACCTCTAAAATATCGTCAGGAACGTTGTCTTCACTACTGTTAGCATTTACAAAAGCAACCACAAGATGTTGCCCTTGCCTGCCCCAGGAGCCCTTCTTTTCGCATAATTATCTACTGATAATGGTTGAGTAATAATAATAGCATTAAACCAGCAAGCAGAATTTGACCCCCAGTTCTCCCTGCAGACCATTGCTCCCTTTTTTTAGGGTCTGATCAGTCTTAAATTTGCAAGAATAGGCTGCCTCAGAACACACAGCAGCCTTAGAGGCAAGGCCACCACAAACTGAATTTGGAGAACAGTGATCATGTTTTCCGTACCTCAAATTATAAACATGGCCTGAAAATCAACAGTCTATGTGGCAACACTATAGTGCATTGAAACCAGGACAATCCCAGAAAATTCAGGACATATGAGGTCTGTCCGGAAAGTATCCAGCCACTGTTAATATAACGAGAATGATTGCGCGGCTGGATACTTTCCGGACAGACCTCATATGTCTGTTCTAGAGATAGGCTAAGGTGATATCTGAAGGTGGAAGAAACAGGAAAACATCAAGTCCTTTTTTCTAGGCATTTAATCCTCTCCGTCTCTGCTTAAACCAACTCCACCACGCGCCTCTGGACTTACAACCTTAGAACAGACCAGACTGTCAGCCAAGGATTGAGTCAAGAAGGATGACATGATGACACAGCCATCCTTTTCTCACACTCCTCTCTTTTTATCCAGCCTTGAGCCAGAGGTTACTAAGGGCCTTTCTTGCCCCTTCCTGAGGTGGCCTCCTCTACTCCTCCGCCCTGATGGCTGCACACAGCGGCCCCTCCGCCCCACTCACCGGCCGACAGCTGTCCTCACAGGGCTTCTGGGAGCACTGGGCCACGCGCAGGCCCATCACAGCATCCTCCGTGTCCGTGCAGGTGCACACGTCGCAGCCCTCCTCCCAGAACTGGCCCACGGGGTAGATGGTGCCTCGGTGGACACACACCTGCAGACACAGGTTTCCATGAGTGGCTCATTTGGTTCATCCATACAGCCAGTTAGGAAGCATCTGCTCCGCAAAAGCTGCTAGGGGTGCTGAGAATGCAGCCACTGATAAAACCAATGTGTCCCTGATGCATGCAGGGATGCTTATGAAGTGGACTTCGTCGTCTTCCCTTCCCTGCCCACGAGTCTTAGAAAAGCCATCCCCAGTCTACGCTGGGCTGGCCCTTTGTGAGGTCCACAGACTCGGATATACACGCTCGCTGCCTTGGTCTGGTTTCATCACTGCCTTAACTGCATTTACCTCCTTCCCATGTCACACAGAGGCTGTACCCAAATTCCCAGACACAGTAATGTCCTTGGACTTGGAGTCCATCCACAGCTAGCCCTCTGCCCCCTTTGGAGTAGATTGAAGGTAAAGGATGACTGGGCAGGGGCTATGACTGTTTGTCCCCTCGAGGCCCACAAATGACAAGGAACATACAAGCAAAGACTCTAGGGTGCAGAGTACGGGACATGTTTAAAAGACAAGAGACCTGTTTGAAAGAACCCCAGGCTACGGTAGGAATGTGGGAAATGAGATTACAAAGGTCGGTTGGAATGGGAACGTGGACCGCCTGGGATGCGAGCCACCTGCAATGCTCGGGCACTATTCCACAGGAATGAGGTGCTGGGGAAGCTGTTTGATCAGGGCACTTAACGGCAGTTTTGAAATTAATCGCTAGCATGCCCTCCAAAGCTACACAAAACAAGTCTCTACCCTCGTTCACAAAACAGCAGTGCAAATGTTTTTAAACATTATCATATATCTTCTCAGTCTTTCAGCTTCTGTATACTGAGCTTATTGAATGAGGCCTCTTGTTCTTTTTTACTAAGCAGACTGCTAGAAAAGCATCATCATCCCTATGGAGAAGAATTTATCAAAACCTAGCAAAATTGTGTGTATTTGCCACGTGACCCAGAATCTCACTCTAGGAATCTATCCCAAAGCACACTGGCAAAAACACAAAATGACAGAGGCACGAAGCTATTTGTTACAGAATTGTTAGTAACAGCGAAAGGCTGAAGCAACTCAAATGCCCATCAGCAGTGGATTCGCTGAACAGCTAAGGTGCATCCATGCAATAGAGACTCCACAGGCACAAAACGCAATCAGGCAGCTCTCTATACACTGATACGGAATGATCTCCACTGTGCGTTGTTCAACGAAGAGAAAATTTTAAAATAGAATTTATAATAGGCTACTTTTTGTGAGAAGTAGGAAGAAATACAAATATGTAAACTTTAATTGTATTTTCAAAAATAAAAACTAATAAAAGTTATAAACTACGGGGAGAGGAAAGAACAAGGTAAAGGAAACAGGAATAGAAGTGGGATTCCTGGGAATATGTCTTGATTTATAATGTGGGCTTTAAAATCATTTAAGTGCTTTACATCATAATAGTATTACATTTAAAAGGAAATAAAAAGAAACCCCTAAAAATGGAAAACAAATTGAAATATCTGGTTAACTGGATATCAAGTCAGTGACAATCACGCAGAGAAAATAATTATTTCAAATGACATTAAAACCTAATATTTTCACTATGTATCATCAATGAGTTTTTGTTTTAGGACAAGAAGAACTGCAAAGAAATCTTAAACCACCTTCAGTAGTCATAAATTATTAGTAGTAATATTAGCACTGTTATTTTTGAAACTATTACAGGTACATTGTAAGATAAAGCAAATAAGTAATTATTTCAATTATGTTAGGAAATCAGAATCTTCAATTTAGAGGAGAAGTGATACAAGTATCAAATCAAAGAAGTTGCGTAAAAACCTGTAATTAAATTTGAATCAGAAATACCACTGAGATTATAAGCTTTTATCCTCTTTTAAAATATGTGTTTCTAATCTCTTTTCACCAAAAAGGTCTAGAGGCGATGTCGACCCAGGAGCAATAAACATTCCTGGCTCCCAGACTGTAGTGTCCAACCACCACTTTCACTAACAGGTACAAGGACTTTTTGGTGCAATGGCTGATCCAAGGACCGGGGCGGGACACGCCAAGATGAGCCTGGCACACCTTGCTGTTGCAGAAAGCAGGAAAGCTACGAAAGACTGGCGAGGCCACGTCAAGGGTTCCAGAGCCAACCTGAAGGGGTTCCTGTTTACCCCAGGTAGGATAATTTGGGTATCAAATGAGAATAAAGATTACAATCAAAATATTAACACATCTAATACATATTCATGAGTTCGTAATGATACTAAAAACAACAAACAAAAAAACTCTCTGGTCATCCTTGATGGTTGCTGTGGCATCCACTCATGACACTGAAAACTGGTACAGGAAAAAATCAAGCTTTTATCTTGCGTTTCCTGGAGTAATTTTATTTCAGGGCAACTAAAAGTAGTTGGGGGAAAATTCTTTCTCATGGAAGAATTCTAGCTAATAAACACATAAGAATTTTAGAAGTAGAGGAAAGTCACAATTTTGCAACTCCTAAAGACATACTGAATCTTAGGCAGCAAACACCAATGAATATTAAAACTTAAGGTAAAATGTTGATGGGGCGAACTTCATGATGCAGAAATGGGCTGACGCCTCCTGAACCCAGGATTCAGTCTAGTCTTTAAAAGCGGGCAACTGGGCATTACGTGCCTCACGGTCTGCTGCAATGGGAAGCACGCAGCATCCTCTGTCACGTATTCTTGCCTCCCCCAAAACTGCACTTGAACGTAATTAATCCCCTCGGTCTAACTTCTAGTTTACCGGAAATATAGGGGATGGAGGAGCACGTTATGCAAGCTCATGAGGGAGCTGTTAGCCAAATCCAGAATTCATGACATTCTACAGGGCAATGACCCAGCTCCCCCAACAAATCCAAGGCATAAAAATGGGAGCGGGGTTGCTATAGTTACAGAGACATAAGAAACATTAATAGAAGAAGGGCAAGGCAGGAGGGGTGGGCGGGAAGAGGAGAAAGAGAATAGAGACACAAGACCAGCAGCAATCGCAGCCTCCTAGACTTGCTCTGGCTTTTCTAGAAGCTACGTGCTTAGAAACCCTGAGCTAGAATCGCATCCAGAGGGGGGCAGAGGTCTAGAGCATTCCAGGCAAATGACAGTCTGTTCTAGCCCTAACAGGCTCCAGGGAAAGATAACTGTGGCTTCTCTGTGTGACTCATGTCAGGACTCCCTGTCAATCCAGCAGCTGTGACTACACTCAGGTCTTCCTGCTGCAGTTCCGGCTATTTCCAGCCCCATTCTGACACTTCCCCACCGTGCACCCACCGTCACCCTCACCCCACCAATTAAACCTCTCACGATAGTTCCTCCTGGTGGCCCTCTCCCCTATAAGACTGCCGTTTGCATTTAATATCATTTAGTGCCATCAGTTGACACTTCATTACGTTCACTTTATATACTACTGTCATATATACTAACAAGGCCGTAAGTAGGGACTGCCTCTTGCATTTCTTCCAAAGCACCTAACGTAGCTCCAGTTCTGCTATAGCACAGAAGTTTCTCAGTAGATAGCCATTAACAAAGGAATAAACTAGTAACTGATCTCTAAATAATCCATGCGATCCCATTACTTCCTTAGCTAATCTACAGATAGACTCTTTAAAAATCGGGACAATGTCTTATTCATTGTTTGTAACCTCAGCACCCAGCCATGCTTAGTACACAGTAGGTTCACTATAGGTATTGGGGATGTAGCTCAGTGGTAGAGCTTGTGCTTTGCATAGTAGGTTCACTATAAATACCTCCTGAGTTAACTAAATTTCCCCCTAGGCTGAGGTGAAATGCTGACTGCCCGCCCACCAGGCTTTGCGGCACTTGGTTTATTAGGCAGGAGGGAAGGTGGGGTAGGTGCAGATCTTCCATGAGCAGCAGGTGTTTGGCCATTGTCCCAGCCAGAGGTGAGCAGCTCCTACCTTGTCAGGAAGGCAGGTGGTTGTGGTGCAGCCACAGTCGTTGGTGGTGGCTGAGGCCAGGTACCCGAGGGGACAGCTCACCGTGGAGTTGACGCAGTTGCAAGCACACTCATACTCATCACAGCACTGGGTCTCCCGAAGGGTGGGCGTCCGGTGCGGGGGGCAGGAGGGCGGGGACTCCCTTTTGCACTCCTCCTTCCTGCAGGCTGAGGGGCAGCACGAGGTGAGCCCTGCACTCTGCCGGGGCCTCAAGCATTCGGCTATGCCGTAGGGCCCCAGGGAACTCTAGACTCAGAATACTACATCAGAAATGCACGTGAGCCCAGCTCGGGGCTGGGGACTACTCACACGGAAAAGCAGTTTGTCCACGGAAAAATAAGAACATTAATCAAAAGGAAAAACGTGAAGCCCAGAATTCTAATGGAGCAGAAGTGAAGGCTGCTCCATCCTGCTCTATCCCATTGCCATGCAAGGGCCAGGGCCCTCCCAACAGCTGACTCTCAGAGGCAACAGAGGCAGAACCTAGCTGGGCCTGGGTGCACCAGGACCTGGAAAGCACTCTTACATGCTGGTGGCTTTTGTGATTCTACCCCCGCCTCGGGACCTAGAAACACCCTACAGTCCTAGGCCCACCAACAATGTGGAATGAAAGACTGCAGCAAGCTCATCAAATCCACAGTGTACTTTTATAAATGCCAAATCCCACCCGTGTCCTTTGCCCGTGTCCCAACTTCTTTCGAATACAGTGTGTTCTCCTCCACCCTTGAGACCTCACACTTAGGAAGCCAAGTGACATTCCAAAGCAGCAGGACAAGAACTCCACTTGACCTACAGTGGGTATTCTCAGTAGCTGAACACAGAATTCGGTTTCTTGCCATGTCTTACTTTAGTCCAACCCTATGCTTACATGATAGCACTTAGTGATTAAATATATGCACCCACAGAGGGAAGAAAACCTATAAATTTGTTTGGGAGTGAGATCCAGTGATAAGGACAAGCCAAGGGGACATTCCCTCCCCTCAGTGGCACATGGGAGGGTGGGGGCAAATAAAGATCGGACCTGGGGCCTTCCGCATCTCAGCCCCAACTGCTTCTAAACATGACCCAGGAAGGAAGTGCCTGTATCTGTGCCCACACCTGGTACACCCTCGGCAGCATGCAGCTGGAAAGATTCTTTCTGCTCAGGTGTGACCTTAACCCCTCTATTCTAGATGTGCCAAACCCAGATTCCACTAACTAGAAAGCAGGAAATGACATGATCTTGGAACAGGTCCCTAAGAAAGAAGACAGCCTCCCAGGAGGCCAGGAGAAGAAGCCAAACATCCACAGAGGCCTTACCGCAGGTGAAGCTGGGTCTGCACTCGCCAGGATTGGTCAGCGTTGGCTGGAGGCCACCTTCGCAGTGAGGCACCAGGGGCGGGTCACAGCTCACCAGGTCACACACTGAGGGCCAGGAAAGAGAGACGTCCACACAGAGTTCAGAGAGGTTACTCTTATATTACCTGTGCGTGCGACACTACATTCCTATTCATGCAGACTTCTGCTGTTTTAGGTAGATGGTCATAGGGAGACGTAGATCGAGACAGAGATAGAGTTAAAAGGGGAATAATGGGTGATAGAGAGAGAGAGAGGAGATAGAGACTAGATAGATACAGGATGACAGACAGATAAATATGGGATGATAGCTGGACAGACAGACAGATCCAAGAGACACACGGAGTATTCTTATCATCTTCCCAGATCTCAGCCAACTCATGTGAATCTTCTAGACCTCAGTTTCCTCTCCTGCAAGGTGGGAACTCTACCTTATCAAGTTAGGCTGAGGATTTCATGAAATAACTAAGGCAAAGTGCCTGGCGCATTGTAGGAACTGAACAATGTCTGTAAAATGAGGGGTTTGAACTAAATGATCCTCCAGTTCTCTCCACTGCTAACATTCTCATACCTCCTTTACACGAACTATTCTCAACTCAGATCTCCCTCCCCTATGGGTCTTCCATTTATTGCTGATAAATTTTATCAGCAAAAGCAAATTTCTCAGATTATTTAATTCTCTTTTAGATCCTTGGACTATCCCTTGATCGATTTGCTCTCCTGGAAGATTTGCATCACTGCGAATTTTGCGAGCCTGTGCTTTATGTCTTCATCTGAACGATTAATAAACACATCAGACAGGACAGGGACAAGGACACTAGTGATTTCCTGCCATGTTGACCATAATTCCATCAGTCCGAATTCATTGAATTATCATCATTCAGCCCATCATTCACTTTGTAGTTTGCAAGCCTATCATGAAAGCCTCTGATAAATCACCCTCTGAACTCCAAGTGCCCTGCGTGGGGCATGCTCTACAGCTAGTGGCCTCAAAATCTTACCGAAAAGGAAGATGCCTTTGTCTTCAGTGAACCTCCGTAGCCCCCAGCGATCACACCACTATTTTATTCATGCTCTCAACCCTTGCATTTAAAAATGTATGGTAGGATTTTTCTAGAAGCCAAATCCTATTCTCCAGGGATAACTCTTTCCATTTATTTGGAAAATCTAGTCAGTCTTACCACCTCCTATCGCACACCTGCGCCTGAGAACATATCCACCTTCAGCACCAGAGTGTGGTTCACCTGGGGCTGGCTCCGGGGCCTGGAGAGACCTCCAAGGGGGGGGCACATACCACACTCGTAGTCGGGGCAGCACTGCTCTGAGTCCTGGCGGAGACGGGCCACCTCACACGGGCCACATGTGGGAGCTGCAGGAGAACGGCCACAAAAGTCAGAGAAATGAATAACATGCAGCCCGAGAAGGACTGAAAGTGTGGGATTTGGAACACTCTTGTGCACCGAGACCCAGGACAGGCTCTGTATGGTTGTCCCCTAAGGATCCAGGCCCTGGGGCCTCTGACAAATGAGCCCCTCCACATGTCCTGGTGACACCTCACATTGCCCTCCCAGGGGACTCTGAGTCTGAGCGCCAAGGTCAGACAGACAGGCAGGGTTCAGTCTGAGGGTGTCGGTGTGCAGCGCCCAGCGAGGGCAATGCAGGCCAGGCTGGTCGGGGAAATCAGCTCTCGGTGCCAGCACTTGGATCTGCTCCGCCAGGCCTGGCGACAGGTGCTGGGGGCCTTGAGGGGGCCCTTCCCCCCAGAGCACCAGGGAGGGGCGGACTCGCTCACCTCTGGCCGTGGCGCAGGGCTGCACCGTGCAGTTGATCTTGCGCCCACCGAGGCACGTGCAGAGCTGGCAGGGCTGGTGGTCCGGGACCCAGGCCTCCAGGAACTGCGGGGAAAGCGAGCTTCAGCAAGGGCGCAGGACGCTGGGGCCCAAAGCCCCGGAGCTGGCGGAAGCCAGCTCTCCCCGACCTCTGGCTCGGCTGCCTCTCGCCAGGGCCAGTTCCATGGCCGTCCCTCCGCCAGGGCCTCACAGATGAACAAAGGCACGTTGAGGGGAGGTTGTAAGGTTCTGAGAGGGAAGGGGTGGCACCGTGCCAGGGGCCTCGTATCACAGTGCCAGTCATCTCTCAGGCCAAAGGAAAAATTAAGATGTAGCTTGGAGGAAAAAAATTTCATTTGTTTCTGGAGTTACAACAATGGGGTAGGAAGAGTTGGGGGACAGCAAAGCTCTTCGAATCATCACATCCCGTTGATGCCGGAAGTGATGTTAGACGCCCGAGGGCAGTTCTCTGGCTTGTCAGATGAGGGGCCACCTGGGATATAAAGCAACTTCCTCGAGGCCGCGCACAGCCCCACAGCACAAGGCTTTGAAGTCAGGAACACCTGAAGCCCAACGTGGGCCACGTTCCTCCGGGCCTCAGTTTCCTCACCTAGAAAATGAGGTGCTCAGGCCTGCCTCACAGGACGGCTGTGAGCAGCAGGAAACCGGGCCCAGCGCTCAGCAAGAGGGATGCAGAGCTAGGACTCGGTCTCCCTCCACACTCAGCCATCAAATTAAATTTAAACAAAATTAGATTCAGGTTAAATTGCCCCTGAATAAACACATCCTCATCCAGTAGCTCAGAGGCCTCTAGCAAGTTCCCAGGTCAAGAAGGTCTTACTTAATCCATCTGCCTCAGTCAGCAATCAGTCCGCTAAGAGGGAAGATCAAAGATCCCCAAGTAAAACCTCCTCCCCCAGTGCCCGGCCCTCCCTCACAATGAGCCCGGCCCTGCCCCTGACGTCTTCCACCCAGTCCATACACAGCAACGGCCAGCACCTGAACAGCACCTGCTGCGTGCCGCTGTGTTAAGGGCTTTATCTGAATGACTCCTGTAATCCTCACTGCAATCCCATGGTGGGGACGTTTCTATTCTTCGCCCCACCTTTCAAACGCGAAAGCTGAGTTATTGGCTGGGTTGCACCGTCATCGCAACAGAGCTAGGACTGGACCCAGAACCCATGTTTTTAGCCACTATGCTCGGCTGCCGCTCAGTAGTAACTAACATTAAATACGTTCAAGATACTTTTCTAAGGGCTTTATGTTTGTTTCCTTTATTTCCCTCATAATAACCCTATCTGGTAAGTTCTATTATTATCTGTATTACAAATGATGAAACTGAGGCGCCAAGAAGTTAAGTAATGTGACCAGGTGGCACATCCAGGACTTGAGCCAGCATTCTGGCCTCTGTACCACGACTGTCCCTCACTGGTGGACATGGTGCCCACATGGGCAGGCCCAAATATAAGGTCCCCACCCTCCATCGGCTGATGGTCAGGCTGGGGAAATAAGACTCACCCACGAAAGTCTGAATGAGATAAATCGTGACACACGCTTACCACGGAATGCTACTCAGCAATAAAAAGGAACCAACCATCAAAGCACGCAGCACGGATGAATCTCAAAGGCATCGTGCTGAGCGAAGGAAGCCAGGCAATACAGGAGTGCCTACCACCTGATTCCATCTATACGAAGTCCCAGAAGATGCGAAAGGACCCACAGTGACAGAGAGCAAACCTGTGGCTGTCGGGGTCAGGGGGCGTATTAGAAAGGGGCATAGGAAACTTTGGGAGCAACTGGAATTCACTATCAGGCTTACAATGACGGTTTTCTGTATGTATGTATGTTCAAAACTCACCAAACTGTACACTTTAAATATGCGCTGTGAGCTGCATGTAAATCATACCTCAATAAAGCTTTTTTTTTTTTGAGACAGAGTCTCACTGTGTTGCCTGGGCTAGAGTGCC
>NW_012136525.1:3389119-3399188 GCF_000956105.1 Propithecus coquereli | reverse complement strand
ACTACCCTGAAAGTGGGTAACACCACAAGAGATGACCAAAAGCAGGCTTTCAACCTCCTTCTCTAGGGATTTTCATTTTCCCAGGAAGCTTAAATGAGGGCCGCCCAAGGCAGGGCACAGAATCAACCACCCCAAAAAAGCCAAGGCTGAGATTCCAAAAGTGACAGTGGCGGCTCTCCAGGCCTGGCCAGGCAATGCAGCAAAGTGGCCAGCAGGTGGCACTCCTGCACAGGCGCAGGCCAACTGCGTGTCGCACCTGTCAGGTTCCAGGGCCGGGGCGTGACTATCACTGGGACAAAACAGGTATGAGAGCCAGCAGGAGTCAAAGACTAAATGAAGGTGACAAAAGGACGGCCTACAGAGAATATGGTGGGGGAAACTGAAGTCTTCAAAGCCCAAGGTCAGAGAAGGGCTGCAAGCAAGTCATCTCGCACCACCGACCACCACTTGAGGATTTCACGGAAGATGAAAATGAAATGCAAGCCCTGAGCCCTGCTATGGAGAGGCGGAGGGAGGGGAAAGGAGGCCCCAGGCTCCTGGGCAATGGACGCAGTTCTGGCTGAGCTTGTGCCTGTCGGTACAGCCCAGCAGCAACAGCAGCACGGAGCATGGGACAGCCTGTGCGTGGCTCTAGGTCCCTTCTGAGCCTGCTACAAAGGCTCACATCTTTACACTCCATTTTGTAAAATAAGGAAAAACTATGGAAACTAGTAAATATTTTGCCCTTCTGAAGTTACTACAATAGTTTTATACCCTGGTTTATTTCCCTGAAGAAAGGTTTTCTGGGCTTTATTTTTCAGTTTAAAAAAATTCATTTAATGGAAATGATCTTCATATTGGATTTTTATTCTTTCTCTGCTTTAAAAGTAAAAACTGGAAAGGCAGGTGGCTGGATATTTGTTTTCATCCATTTAATCCATGTTTTCTGAAACAACTAAAACTGGCTGTGTTCCCAAAATTGGTTTTTTATTGACTGATTTTATGTTACTTGATTTTTAAAAAGATATTTATAAGAAGTTTCTGTGTCAAATATTTCACCATTCGGAAGGATTCTTGACTCAACTCAAGTGCATACTCTGAGTGCTGGACCGAAGCTGAGGGGAGCAGTGAGGGTTTGTGGTGTCACAGAGGAGCGTGACGGGAAGGGGGGCCGGAGACACCAAATGAAACCCACAGGCTTCCTGCTCTCGGGACCCTGCAGGCGTCTGACACTCATGGAGCCAGAACCACAGCACACCTGAGCTTACTTCTTATCACAGAATGCCAGGGAACAGGGTGGAGACCACTCTGCCTCTCTCGGAGAGCAAGCACTTTGCCACTCCCAGGAACCCCAGTCTGAAATTACCCCTTGGCACTGGCCCCACATGTAATGGCACCCATCATTGGAGCCCCGCGGGAGCCCAAGAGCTATACACATCAGGGAGAGGAATGTAAGGCGTTGTCAGCTCATATCATAGAACAGGCAACTACTTAACTTGGCAACTTGACAGGTGGTGGCAGAGCAGGACTGGGCTTCTCTCCTAGCTCGTCTATTCTCCATGAGAACAAATGGGATCCACTAGGATCCACTAGAGCAGATGAGCCCATCCACGCAACATCCCTGATGGGTGCGCACGCTCACGTGGACACCAGCTAGCTCAGCGTTCTAGTGAGATCAATGGCAGGGCTAGGACACCACGGGGTGACGAGTGAACAGGAATCCCAGCTTTATGGCCTCATGTCATCTGAGCCTCAGGCTACTCAGCCATTCAATAGGACTTGTGATAATGACCCTACAGAGCTTTGGGAGGAATCAAACAAGATGGTCCATTTTCCAGCGTACAATATCAGAGACAAAATGGTATAGTTACTGGAATATCATTTTCATTACTCTCCAGGCTGGTTAGCTAGCTCTACTGTGAGTTCCCCCAGCTGTGACTACATAGAGTGGCAAGTCACCCACCTGGTCCACTGAGTGATGACGGTCCTCCCTGTGATGATGAAGGTGTTAGTCTCGAATAACACAGAACACATTCTCCTTCGCTAGAGGCCAAATATGCTTCTACCTCTACCATGCTCTGTAGTTTCACTGTCACAGAGGAAGGATGGGGACGTTGCACGCATTCACATGTGCACAGACACACAGATCTGACAAATATTGCTGGTGTTAACTTTGAAGAGATATGATTGCCATTTTGGGCCAAGATGGGGGAGTTTGGTAAATATCCTCTCAAAATGCACTCAATTACTCCTAAGGAGCTAAAAGAATTGATGTCTCAATGTCTACCAAGCAAATCAGTCCAAAAAAGATGTAGCAAAAGGGCCGTTTCATACAGTGGAAAGAGCCACATCTTTAGAGCCCAGCTCTCAACTCCATCACTTACAAACTGTGTCCATGGGCAAGTTACTAAGCGCCTTAAGTCTTAGTTTTCGCATAGGCTTTTTGTGAGTATTTAGGAGTAACAGAGGACATCCTAGTGTATTACATGGAGCCCTAGTCCAAAGGGATGTTACACACGTGTGCATGCACACACATACCTACACACTCCACCACACACATACAAGCTCTATGGCCAAATTAGTCTGAGAAGCAAAAGCCCTCTTAAATATTTGCAATGTACAACAGTACATTAAAAGCTCTTAAGAGTCCTGCAAAAAGGAAGTCTGTTTAACTACGTTTAGCTGAGTTCTTTAAGCTGGGCACGGTGGCTCACACGTGTAATCCCAGCACTTTGGGAGGCCAAGGTGGGAAGATCGCTTGAGCCCAGGAGTTTTTTTTTTTTTTTTTGAGACAGAGTCTCATTCTGTTGCCCGGGCTAGAGTGCTGTGGCGTCAGCCTAGCTCACAGCAACCTCAAACTCCTGGGCTCAAGCGATCCTCCTGCCTCAGCCTCCCGAGTAGCTGGGACTACAGGCATGTGCCACCATGCCCAGCTAAATTTTTCCATATATTTTTAGTTGTCCAGCTGATTTCTTTCTATTTTTAGTAGAGACGGGGTTTCGCTCTTGCTCAGGCTGGTCTCAAACTCCTGAGCTCAAACGATCCACCCGCCTTGGCCTCCCAGAGTGCTAGGATTACAGGCGTGAGCCACCGCGCCCGGCCGAGCCCAGGAGTTTGAGACCAGCCTGGGCAACAAAGTGAAACCTCATCTTTACAAAAAAATTTTTTTGAATTTTAAATAAATATAGAGTTCTTTAAACTCACTTGACCACAAGAAACTGTTAACACCCTGCAAAACACACCTTTGGAAAACATTGAGACAATGAATACATAATATTTGGCACAATCAAGGTACACAATGTATCTCAATAATGGCAGACATTACCATATAAAATATTCTTTTCCCTTTCCCTCCTGGGTTCTTATATTGTCCTACTTACATGAATATAATATACAAATAACAGTAATAATAATAATAGTGTGGTAACAACACTGCAGTGTTTGATCCCACAGATAATACATGACAGACCCAGGATTGGAACCCAGATCTATCTGAGTTCAAAGCCATTCTGCAATACTGCCTCCCTATTCCTCAGTGATCCCCTTAAGAGCCGCAGTTGGAAGGGGACAATCACTGGTGAGCACTGCTCCCCACCAACCCCAGAGGGACGAAGCCCCACGGTGAGAGGCCAGGGCTCCTACCTGGTGCCGTACTCCATCGTCACCAACACACTGTGTGCAGGCCTCCTCGGGGACACAGCTGCCTTCCAGCAGGACTTGGCCCGGTGGGCAGAAGCAGCCTTCCGAGGGATGTTCCCCACAGGAGCTCGTGTTGCCATCACAGTGCCGGGGACAGCCGCGCTCACAGTGGTTGTACACCAGGGACGGTGGGCAGGACATAGCTGCAGACAGAGGAGGAAGGGGTCAGTCCCAAAGGCCCACACCAGCCGGAGGCAAACAGAGGCACAGCTGACTTCACGTGCTCAATCATCCGACAAACCGCTGGGGCAGAGAAGGCTGCTTTCCTCCCCTTTCCATTCTCCTCATCTTCCGTAGTAATAGAGCTTTGATCTGGACACACCACCATCCAGATAAGGACTGCATTTCCCAACCCCACCTGCAACTAAGGGCAGTCATGTGACCAAGTGCCACCCAGTGAACTGTAAGAGGGAGTGCAGTATATCCTATGACAGCTTCCAGGAACCTTAAAAAGACAGCTGTGCACGTTCTTTGTCGCTTTCCCCTCCTGCTACCTGCTGCAGGGAACATGAGTGTGACAGCCAGAGCTCCATCTTAAACCGTGCAGAAGAAGACCACGCCCAAGTGAGCGCCGAGCAAAAAGCCAGAATCCAATTTGAACCCAGAATCAGCGGAGCCGCCTGCCTCTGTCAACGGTATGACAGAGAATTTTATTACTCTGCCTCCTGCCGCCAAATCTAACCCTAATTATGTGAACCTGTGTGTTCTTAGGAGGTTTTGTGGTCCTTTTTCTCAATACAGATGTATGTGATGCTTTAAAATCTTCTTAAAATTAAATAAGGAGTCCACAGCTATGAAGAGCTGCCTTAGGAGAGCAGCCACCAGGTGATTCACTCCTCCCGCTCTGACCTACTCAATGACTTTCTCACGTGCTCGCGATGCCACGGCAGGTGGTGAAGGTCCCCAAGGATTTGGAGCACCAAGGGTTTTTCTCTGTATGCACAGAAAGTAGCCAGGAAGGACACAAGGAAATCAGTAGGCACAGGTGCTTCTGGTAACTCAGAAGCTAACATTTGCCCTTGATCTGCAGGCAGGTTGAGAGGAGGCAGTGTTGTCCACATAGACTCCGAAAATCAGAGCTCAAAGGAACCTAGGGATAGTCTAGTCCAACTGCCTCATCCTAAGACACAGAAGCTGAGGTCCAGAAAGATTAAGAGCACAGGCGATGGCCAGGTGAGCTGGGACTAGGATGCCCCAGGTTGGAGCTGCTGACAGCTCTATGATGAGAAAGCCTGAGACTCCAACATGCTTGTACGTAGTGGTTTCCTCAAAAAACAGTCAAGGACCACGTGTGATAATTGAGGATTTCAAGTTCATTGTTCTTTTCACTCCAACTTCCCTGGAGGGCAGGATCCATATCTGATTCATTTTGTTATCCCCTACATTTTAAATAATAAATAAATGCCAAGTCCAAGTCCGGAAGCTGATCGTAGGGGAAGATATCCGTACTAGCAATCCTGTAATGTTTGCAGTGAAGAAGCTTCTTGGTCACCAAATGGCAAGATTCTACTCAGGCTTCAAAATCCTTCTCATAAAAGGCATTGTATGTAACCAAACTGTTTGTGCCCCCATACTATTCTGAAATTACAAAAAAATCCTGCTCATAGTGGTCTACACTTTAGCGTTTGCTAAAGCTCGGTGGAATTTCCAATTCAATGTGACTGGGTATACAATCCTTTGCTGATGCCTGAATGTGTCTAATACATTAAAACCGTATTTGAACTATAAAAATATTAGTGGAAAGGATCATTCTTTAATTTACATACAAGGTCTACATTCAGAGTACCCATATATTTACCATCTTATTGGATCCTAACCGGATCCTAGGTAATAGGAAATGCAGGGATTTTCGTCTTTATCAGCCAGACAAAGAACCAGGGGCCCAGTTAGTTGGTCTCAGGGTTTTCGGAGGTGCACAGGGAGACCCACCACAGAAATTGGTTGTCCTCCAGTCGACACAGACCCCACTGGTCCGACAGAGGTGGGCATAAGAGGCGATCACGTCACACACTCGCTCCCGGTGGCAACTGTCCTGCTGGCAGATGGCATAGAACGTGGCTGGAGCCAGGATATTGTGGCACTCAGCGAACAGGGCTGAGAGCAGGACCTGGCAGTGGGAGCTGTCGAGGACAGGACACTGCTCCTCGGGAACGGGCTGGCACGTCTGCCCCGGCTGCTGCACGGTCCACTCCTGGACAAGTGCCTTCCAGTCCGAGGTGACCGTGCCATCCCTCAGCATGAAGTCATTGGCCCCATTCTCGTCACAGATCCCTAGAGAAACAAGAAAAGACGACACTGGCAGCCCTGGGTACCAAATCCCTGATGCCGGAGACTGACCATTCCCCAACCCCATCAGGGTCTGACTCTTGCTGCTGGGTCCTTGACAATGGACCCAGAAATAATAAGCATCCAAGAGCCCTCTGAGTACAGCAAGTGAGGTTTATAAATGCAAGGTGGGGAGTGCTAAGAAAATGTTCTTACCACAGAGACCGTACATCTTTGAAGCAAAGGTCTTGGGGCTGAGCTGCAGCTGGAACTCATTGTTTTGCGGAGTGAACGTGAGGATGTGGCCGAGATGGCTGAATCGGAGCTCGTGCATGACCGCACCATAGATGCTGACTTCCATGTTCCCACCCACGTACGGGACAGAGACCAGTCTCCCATTCACCGTCACCTGCGCGGAAAAGAAAAAGCTCATTGGCAGTCCTGGCAATGAGGAGGAGTCCTAGAACTTCCCTTTGGCTTCTCACTGTGGTCACTGAGAGTCACGGCACGTTCACCGCACTGAACAGCAGCGTTAGCCACGAACCCTGACGGTGGCAGCAGGGCTACTGAGATGAAGGGGCTTCAGAGAGCTCCACCAGAGCACCGGCTGTTATTAATGCCATACCGTGCAGACAGCCGAGCACCTGGAACCCGGAAACCCAGGGATTGAAGTCCGCGTGACTCAACCCCTGCGAGACGGGCTGGGAAAGCTGCCATTCCGCCAACTCACCGGGGCAGTGTCTCCAGAAGCGTCTAATAGGACTACTTTAAGTCTTTCTGTGTGTAAGTGTGTCTCTAGAAGTTCTTACTTTGGTGGCCCCACCATATATCATATCAAACATATTAAACTGTACTCAGGTCCTGGATGAATATAATTTTTGCTGTAAAAATTGTGAAGGGTTTTCCTTTAAATCATTTTGACTTCAGAATTTTGGGCTATGAGTTACTCACTTAATATATGACTAGCTATGATTTTTCAGCAATCATTATTCATATTCAGGAATTCTTACAAAATGAGAAAATCTAGCCTACAAGTTGTTGCCAAACAATGAAATATTTATGATTTCTACAGGAACAAAGAAAGAGGTTGGCATAATGTAATCTTTTATAAACATTTTATCAAACATTTATTCATATCAGTTTTGCAGTTTTCTTTTCAAATTGTGGAGCCATACATTTTGTTTAGGCCTAAATATTTTCAAAGGCCCTAATTTAGGCCCTGAATATCTCCCTTTGGAAAGCTCACAGGGCTCAGGCACCAGGCTCATAACACAACGCTGGGTAAACAGTCCTGGTACCAATCCCAATTCTCTACCACAGCCAGAAACTGGCGCTGAAGTCACAATCTCACACTGTCTGAAATTGAGTCTCTCTTCCAAATCTGGGCCCAGAAGACCTGAAATCACGCCAAGACACAGGAGATGGCAATAAACCCCTCGTAAGAAGGTGGTGATCCTCCAGTTAAGTAGAAGGCTGAGTCCCCAACGAGGGCTCCAGCTAAAGCCAGCTGTGCCAGGTCCAGGCAGCTTCGCTGAGGTTCAGCTGCTGCCTTGCTGTGGGGCCCACAGAAAGCACCTCTCACCTCCATGTCGCTGTGGAGCTCGATGGCGAGGCCGCTGTGCTTCACCTCAATGGACTTCATGCAGCTCTGCCCCTCCCCAGGGCTGCAGGCACCTTTATGGAGAATCACCTCCAGGTCCTGCTCCTTGTTTTGAAATAGGACATAAGAACAGCTGCCTGTGAGCTTGAAATTCTGCCCATCAAAGGTCACGATGTGCCGAGTGGAGCTGCCTGTGCACACACCTGGACAGAGGAGAGCAGGGGGTGGGTGTGACATGTCCAAACCCCACACCTGCTACACACAGAGAGGCAGGTGTGACCAAGCCGCACACAGATAAATACAGTTGAGACCTGAACAGGCCTTTTGAGGTCATATAGATCAGTTTCCTCCTTTTTACAGATTGGGAAACTGGAGAGGCTTAGGTAAGTAACACTTGGCCATTAAATATTTTCCTGGAGAACGTTTAGAAGGACAAATATTACATAAAGACATGGCAAACTATAGAACCACACTTCTAAAAAACTGTAAATGTGCAATGTGAATGATCCACTCTACAGGGATGGACGCCTTGGCCCAGGACACAAAGTTAAGTTCCAGGGGTGTTATGACTCGTTGAAATCATGAAAAGTTAAGCAAACCATGAGCTCATGATCTCATTGCAGAGAAAATTCACCTAAAGATACACGTGTCCTTTCAGCTGCCAAGTGACTAATGGTACAAGTGGCCATGTTGACTTAATTCCTTCAGAGATCACGCAGGAGAAATATTTCCACAGCCAAAACAAAGGACTGGGTCTCAGAGCTCCCTCATTTGACCCTGATTCATTCACATAATCAGCAAATTCTCAAGGTTGCCATTAATGGTATCTATTTGTGAATATTAATCACTTTGCATCTATATAAGATAACTTGGTAAAAATCCCCACGTTGAAGGCACCACTACCATAAATAATTCCAAAGCTGATCTTGGGCCTAAATGAAGTTGGAGATGAGCTTTCCAAACAAACCATGACCACATCTACCGTGGTGAATGAACTAAAGTCCAATAACTGAGAGGCAGATTCGGTGGAGCGGTGAGGCCCCACTAATGTCCCTCACTCACAGCCGGGCCCAAGCAATCCCCACCTGCATGGGGGACTGTCCGCAGAACATCCACCGACCAACAGTGGGTCTGGATGTGCATCTGCCAGAGCTGAGCAGCCTCCCAGAAGGTCTTCCACTCAGAATCCCTCAAGCAGCCCGTCATTTCCAAGCGGCCGTGCTGAACGCTCTTGGCCTGCGAGCATCCAAGCTCCAAGTGACCCCAAACGCCAGCTGTTACTATCGTCATGCCAAGGACCAGCCCCACTGCCATGACAACGTAATGGATCACAAGGCAAAGAAATGGTTTTGGCTCACACGTGGCAAGCCAGTGAGAGTGGCCCTGCCCCCCGTGAGGTGATGTGAGAATGGAATGGGCACTTCAGAGCCGGAGGAACTCGGGCTGAAGTCGGTTCTACCACTTGCTTGCACGGTGACCTTGGATAAGAGAATGAAAAGGGGTTAGTGAAAGAAGTAAAAAGGTCACAGAGAAAGTCATGAGTATGTACGACAGGAAAAAATGGAGTCTTGAAAGAGAAAAATAAAACAACGGAACAGAACTAATATTTAAAGACTATAACCCACGGAAAGATTCTGGAAATCAAAAAAGAACCAAATCGACATATTGAAAGCATGTGCCAGATGTCTGGAAAAACTAAGCCAGAACAGTCAACTCTGAGACATATTACAGTAAAACTATTAGACTTCAAGATAAAGCAAAAATTTTCCAGGCCCCCAGTTAAAAAAGATCAAATAATTTACAAGGACAAAGGGATTATATTGGTATCAGAATTCTCAATAACAACATACAAAGCAAGGCAAGAATGGAGCAGCATTTTTCAGAAATTGAATGAAAGAAAGTATGAATCATGAATTTCTTATTTAGCCAAGGTGCCCTTCTAGCTTCAATGCTACAGAAAAACAGTGATAAATATATAAGAACTTAGGGAATTCTTTACTTATAGCCCTTCTTGAGAAATGGACTAGAAACCAAGCTTCCTCCAACTAAGAGATGACTAGCAAATGTTATCAAAACAACTGAAATGAGCGTTTTCCTCTATGTAATCATAGATCTAAAACTAAAACAAAAGAAGAGTGAAGACTAATGTACAAATGGTATGTGCCGTGACAAAGCAGAAATAATGCAACTGAAAAGTGGGAAGAGAGGGAGAGGGAGAGGGACTGAGAAAAGTAGAATAACCTCATCACTTGTTCTGTACAAAACGCATAAAAGTTAAAGGATGCTATTAAAAACTGATTAATGAATGACTAAATTAAAAAATAAGGGCCTAACGGCATTTTACAAAGGAATGAGTACAACGGTAATGACAGGAACAAAAACACAAATCTTCCTAAACTCTAAAGAAGAAAGAAAAAATTATAAACTAAAAGGTAGCCAGGCACGATGGCTCATGCCTATAACCCCAGCACTTTTGGAGGCTGAGATGGGAGGATTGCTGAAGGCCAGAAGTTCAAGACCAGCTTG
>NW_012136525.1:3386360-3389069 GCF_000956105.1 Propithecus coquereli | reverse complement strand
GACTCGTTGAAATCATGAAAAGTTAAGCAAACCATGAGCTCATGATCTCATTGCAGAGAAAATTCACCTAAAGATACACGTGTCCTTTCAGCTGCCAAGTGACTAATGGTACAAGTGGCCATGTTGACTTAATTCCTTCAGAGATCACGCAGGAGAAATATTTCCACAGCCAAAACAAAGGACTGGGTCTCAGAGCTCCCTCATTTGACCCTGATTCATTCACATAATCAGCAAATTCTCAAGGTTGCCATTAATGGTATCTATTTGTGAATATTAATCACTTTGCATCTATATAAGATAACTTGGTAAAAATCCCCACGTTGAAGGCACCACTACCATAAATAATTCCAAAGCTGATCTTGGGCCTAAATGAAGTTGGAGATGAGCTTTCCAGACAAACCATGACCACATCTACCGTGGTGAATGAACTAAAGTCCAATAACTGAGAGGCAGATTCGGTGGAGCGGTGAGGCCCCACTAATGTCCCTCACTCACAGCCGGGCCCAAGCAATCCCCACCTGCATGGGGGACTGTCCGCAGAACATCCACCGACCAACAGTGGGTCTGGATGTGCATCTGCCAGAGCTGAGCAGCCTCCCAGAAGGTCTTCCACTCAGAATCCCTCGAGCAGCCCGTCATTTCCAAGCGGCCGTGCTGAACGCTCTTGGCCTGCGAGCATCCAAGCTCCAAGTGACCCCAAACGCCAGCTGTTACTATCGTCATGCCAAGGACCAGCCCCACTGCCATGACAACGTAATGGATCACAAGGCAAAGAAATGGTTTTGGCTCACACGTGGCAAGCCAGTGAGAGTGGCCCTGCCCCCCGTGAGGTGATGTGAGAATGGAATGGGCACTTCAGAGCCGGAGGAACTCGGGCTGAAGTCGGTTCTACCACTTGCTTGCACGGTGACCTTGGATAAGAGAATGAAAAGGGGTTAGTGAAAGAAGTAAAAAGGTCACAGAGAAAGTCATGAGTATGTACGACAGGAAAAAATGGAGTCTTGAAAGAGAAAAATAAAACAACGGAATAGAACTAATATTTAAAGACTATAACCCACGGAAAGATTCTGGAAATCAAAAAAGAACCAAATCGACATATTGAAAGCATGTGCCAGATGTCTGGAAAAACTAAGCCAGAACAGTCAACTCTGAGACATATTACAGTAAAACTATTAGACTTCAAGATAAAGCAAAAATTTTCCAGGCCCCCAGTTAAAAAAGATCAAATAATTTACAAGGACAAAGGGATTATATTGGTATCAGAATTCTCAATAACAACATACAAAGCAAGGCAAGAATGGAGCAGCATTTTTCAGAAATTGAATGAAAGAAAGTATGAATCATGAATTTCTTATTTAGCCAAGGTGCCCTTCTAGCTTCAATGCTACAGAAAAACAGTGATAAATATATAAGAACTTAGGGAATTCTTTACTTATAGCCCTTCTTGAGAAATGGACTAGAAACCAAGCTTCCTCCAACTAAGAGATGACTAGCAAATGTTATCAAAACAACTGAAATGAGCGTTTTCCTCTATGTAATCATAGATCTAAAACTAAAACAAAAGAAGAGTGAAGACTAATGTACAAATGGTATGTGCCGTGACAAAGCAGAAATAATGCAACTGAAAAGTGGGAAGAGAGGGAGAGGGAGAGGGACTGAGAAAAGTAGAATAACCTCATCACTTGTTCTGTACAAAACGCATAAAAGTTAAAGGATGCTATTAAAAACTGATTAATGAATGACTAAATTAAAAAATAAGGGCCTAACGGCATTTTACAAAGGAATGAGTACAACGGTAATGACAGGAACAAAAACACAAATCTTCCTAAACTCTAAAGAAGAAAGAAAAAATTATAAACTAAAAGGTAGCCAGGCACGATGGCTCATGCCTATAACCCCAGCACTTTTGGAGGCTGAGATGGGAGGATTGCTGAAGGCCAGAAGTTCAAGACCAGCTTGGGCAACATAGCAAGACCCCATCTCTATGAAAAATAAAAAATTAGCCAAGCATGGTGGCACATGCCCGTAATCTTAGCTACTTGGGAGGCTGAAGTGGTGGGGTCACTTAAGCCCTGGAGTTAGAGGTTACAGTGAGCTATGATCAGGCCACTGCACTCCAGCTTGGGCAGCAGTGCAAGACTCCATCTCTTAAAAAAAATAAAATTAAAATTAAAAGGCAAAGAATACATACCACATGTAGAAAGAAATAAAAAAATATACTATAACAAAAATAATTATAAAACATAATGACAGAGTAAGATCAAACACAATATGGCAATAAATGAGAATGGGCTTAACTTGCCTACTAAAACAAAAAGGTTTTCAGTTTGGCTCAAAATCAAGATCCAACCATATGCTGTATACAAGAGACCCACCTAAAATTCAGAGAGGCTAAAGTAAAGGGACAAAGGCTATCAGGCAATAAGCAAAGAGGGATAGAGATTATAATATCAGACAGACAATTCTAGCAAAAATAAGTGTGAACATGACTAATAAGAATATTTTTGAACACTAGAATTTTATGCAGACATAACAGTCGTGAATATCTATGCACCAGACAACACTACAACTATCTTTATGAAGCAAAAACTACAAGAGAGGCAAGGAGACATTGATAGACAAACGAATAATAGGAGACCACACCCCACTCTCAGTATAAGATAGATAAATGGGCAAAAGATATAGAAGGCCTAAACAACAAAAGCTTAT
>NW_012136525.1:3384557-3384925 GCF_000956105.1 Propithecus coquereli | reverse complement strand
AAAAAAAAAAAAAAAACTACAGGTGGGAGCCAGAGGGAAGACAGTGGTGTCAGTAGCACCAGGAATCTGTCTCCCACCTGTAGTTGACAACAATCGCCCCTGCAGAAGGTGTCTGATGTAGTTAATCTACAGAGACTATCTCTGAGAAAGGCCAGGTGGTAGACTTACTGAACAACTATCTTAAAGATGACCAAAGAGCTAAAAGAAGACATGGACGAAATCAAGAAAATGATGTATGAACAAAATGGAAATGTCAATAAAGAGATAGAAAACAAAAGGATATTCGGGTATTATTATAACCTTAGTTTGTGACTTTAATTTAGTTTTCTATGTGATTTAAGAAACTAATGCATTTAAAAAAATTATCA
>NW_012136525.1:3379669-3382727 GCF_000956105.1 Propithecus coquereli | reverse complement strand
CTGGAAAAAGAATAAACTAAGCCCAAAATTAGCATAAGGAAGAAAAAAATAAAGATTTAAGAAGAAATAAATGAAATACAGAATAGAAAAAAATCAACAAAACTAAGAGTTGGGTTTTTCTTAAATATCAACAAAATTGACAAACCTTTAACTAAGAAAAAAAGAGAAGACCCAAATAAATAAAATCAGAAATGAAAGAGGAGATATCTCAACTGACAGCACAGAAATGAAGAGGATTGTAAGAGACTATTATGAACAATTATCACCAAAAATCGGACAGCCTAAAGAAATTAATAAACTCTGAAACATACAACCTACCAAGACTGGATGATGAAGAAACAGAAAATCTGAACAGCCTCACAACTAGTAAGGAAATTAAATTATTAATCAAAACCTCCCAAAAAAAGGAAACTCGGATGGCTTCACTGGAGAATTCTACCAAACATTTAAAGAAGAATTAAGGTCAATTTTTCTCAAACTCTTCCAAAACACTGAAGAAGAGGAAACACTTCCAAACCTATTTTATGAGGCCAGAATTGCCCTGATACCAAAGCTAGACAAAGACTCTACATAAAAAGAAAACAACAGGCCAATATTTCTAATGACTAGAGATGCAAAAATCCACAACAAAATACTAGCAAATGGAATTCAGCAGCACAATTAAAGGATCATAAGCCCTGACCAAGTGGAATTTATCCTGGGATGTGAAGATGGTTCGACATCTGAAAATCAGTGTGATACATCACACTAACAGAACAAAGGATAAGAATCACACAATCGTATCAATAGATGCAGAAAAAGCGTTTGTCAAAATTCGACACTATTTCATGATTAAAACATTGAACAAACTAAGAATAGAAGGCAATAACCTCAACAAAATAAAAGCCCACAGCTAATATCCTACTTGATGATAAAAAACTGAAAGCTTTTCCTCAGGAGCAAGGCAAGACGCCCCTCTCACTTCTGTTCAACACAGGACTGGTCCTCGCTCAGGCAATCAGGCAAGGAAAAATAAAAGTCATCCGAATCAGAAAAGAAGAAGTAAAATTGTATTGTTCACAGATGACATGATCTTACATGTAGAAAACTCTAAAATTTTCATAAAAAATGTTATTAGAAATAATAAATTCAGCAAAGTTACAGGACACAAAATTAACTGTATTTCTATACACTAACAACAACCTATACACATGCAGAAGAATGAAACTGGACCCTTATATCACACACAAAAATCAACCCCAAATCAAACTTAAACACTTAAATGTAAGACCTAAAACTATAAAACTCTTAAAAGAAAACACAAGGGGAAACTTTATTGGTCTTGGTGATGATTTCTTATATACGACACCAAAAGCAAGGCAAGAAAAGCAAACATACACAAATGGGACTATAACAAACTAACAAGCTGTGTGCAGTAAAAGAAACAATCAACACAGTGAGAAGACAACCTGCGGAATGGGAGGAAATATTCTCAAACTATGCATTTGATAAGGGATTCATATCCATAATAGATAAGCTTCTCCTACAGCTCAACAAAGAAAATAAATAAATAAAATACAAATAACCCAACTTTAAAAGGGGGCAAAGGACTTGAATAGACATTTCTCCAAAAAGACACACAAGTATGTGAAAAAACATCCAGCATCGCTGATCATCAGGGAAATGCAAATCAAAACCACAATGAGAGATCACCTCACACATGTGAGATAGCCATTATAAACACACACACACACACACACACACACACACACACTCCAAAACAGGAAATACCAAGGGCTAATGTGAATGTGGAGAAACGGGAACCCTTGTGCATTGTTGGTGGGAATGTAAAATGGTGTAGCCACTATGGAAAACAGTAAAAAGGTTCCTTAAAAAGTGAAAAACAGCACTACCTACGATCCAGCAATCCTACTTGTGGGTATTCACCCAAAAGCACTAAAATCGGGATCTCGGAGAGATACCTCCACTTCCACGTTCCCCGCAACGTTATTCACGATAGTCAAGAGGGGGAAACCACCTAAATGTGCATCGAGGGACAAATGGATGGGGAAACTGGGATATACGTACACTGAAATATTACTCAGTCTTTAAAAAGAAGGAAATCCTTACATATGCTACAACACAGATAAACTGTGGGGACATTATGGTAAGTGAAATAAGCCAGTCACAGAAGGACACATACTCCATTTACATGAAGTATCTAAAAATTGTCAAACTCACAGAAGCAAAAAGTCGAATGGTGGTGGGAGGGGCCGGAGTAGGGTAACATGGGGAGTTGCTGTTCAGTAGGTGTGGAGCTTCAGTCACAGAAGATGAAAAAGTTCTAGAGATCTGCTGTAAAACAATGTGCAAATAGCTAACAATACTACATTGTATACTTGAAAATTTATTAAGAGAATAGATGTCATGTTATGTGTCTTTGCCATGATTTTTAAATGGGAAAATGGGGAAAAAACATGAATAGATAATTCACAAAAATAGATATAAAATGGCACTGAAACATATGAAAAGATGTTTAACCTCACTCATCATTAATGAGTTTCATGTACATTGAGATATCATTTCTTACCTGAAGGGCAAGAAATTGGCAAAAAAATAAAAACCATAATATCACTTTTGCCAACTCTGTTGGCAAAACCATGGGAAAACACACACTCTCATGCATTGCTGATAGAAAAGCAAACTGCTAGAAATTCCAGTTTTGTACAACCAAATCTTCCCTTTTGGAGAAGAATCTGTCAATATCTTTTAAAAAAACTTCATAAGCACTTATCTTTTGACCCATGAACCTCACTTCTAGGAATCTACCCTGAAGACCTACCACCAACTATATGAAAATTCATGCACTCAAGATTATTCGTTGCGGCATTGTTTGTAATTACAAAATATTAGAAATAACCTAAATGTACATACATAGAACAGTTGAGTAAACTATGGTACCTGATAGGGTACTAGGGAGCTCTCTTTGAACTGGTATTGGGTAATTTCCAGGATATACTTTTAATCAAAAAAGGCAAAGCTCATTTATACAGAAGGAATCACAGGAAGGATAAACGAG
>NW_012136525.1:3342526-3375858 GCF_000956105.1 Propithecus coquereli | reverse complement strand
GCCTGGTATTGTTTTAAAAGTGATTCTGTCACTTGAGGTCAGGAGTTCGAGACCAGCCTGATCAAGAGGGAGATCCCCATCTCTACTAAAAACAGAAAAAATTAGCTGGGCGTGATGGTGCATGTCTGTAGTCCCAGATACTCAGGAGGCTGCGGCAAGAGGATCGCTTGAGCCCGGAACCCTGAGGTTGCTGTGAGCTAGGCTCACACCATGGCACTCCAGCCTGGGCAACAGAGCAAGACTCTGTCTCAAAAAAATGAATAAAATAAAATAAAATACAATCAAAGTAAAAAAAAAAAAAAGTGATCCTGGTCAGGCACGGTGGCTCACACCTATAATCCTAGCACTCTGGGAGGCTGAGGCAGGAGGATCGCCTGAGCTCAGGAGTTCGAGATCAGCCTGAGCAAGAATGAGACCCCCTCTCTATGAAAAATAGAAAAATTAACCCGGCCTGGTGGTGTGTGCCTATAGTCCCAGCTACTCAGGAGGCTGAGGCGGGAGGATGGCTTGAGCCCGAGTTTGAAGTTGCTGTGAGCTACAATGATGCCACTGCACTCTACCCAGGGCAAAAGAGTGAGACTCTGTCTCCAAAAACAAAGTGTTCCTGTCTAAGAGAACTTCTGCTATAGAGTAAGGGGGACCTCAAAAGAAAGACAGTCTATGAAGGGTTGAATGCAGAAAAACCAGAAGCTTAGCAGGAGAAGCAGCAGCCAGGCCAAGGATATAGGCTGCTGCTTGCACCCCAGTGCTGAGTGTTGGAGGAGCACAGCGAGGAAATCCTCAAGAGATCTGGCGAGAGAAAGGCTGCCACAAACGCCTGCCAGGCCGGAGAGTGCACAGCTCTCGCACAGCTGTGTTGGCCACATGGAACCTTCTGGTCCACTGTTCAACTCCCCACTCTCCATGCTGCAGGCTAGGAGAGAAGCTTACCACACTCCTTTCCCAGGGGCAGGAAGCCCAGACTGGGACTGGGGAGGTGTTTTAACTCTAATCAAGTTCAAAGTTTTAATTATTCCACAACAGTGGACATCCAATTACCAGTTGAGACTGTTATAGGACTTCAAGTGACCGCTGAATTCCTTATGAATCAACAGAAAGAACATGAGGTCGGGTAGAGTTTTCATCTAGGCCGGGAGGGAAATTTTTCCCACTAAATAAATTCCAAAGGAAGGGTGAGCTATAAAATCCAGCTCTGATTGCATCCCATAAGCTACGTCTGTTCAACGTTATGGTTAATCCACTACTGAGTAGGGGGCAACCTGGGCAGCCGTGTCTACCAGACACAAGGCAGAGGGCTGTGCCACCCCCATGGGTGAACACTCTCCACGTTTACATGAGACAGACTTAAACCAGGCCGCTCACTGCCAGACCTCCACTGCTGTACCCCGAATGTTAATACGTGGATTCCTAAAGCTAGACTTGCCAACAGCCAAGCTGAGCACTGAACTCAGAAAAGCAATCCTTCCCTCTGGTTATGCGTGATCTGGGGAAATGCCTTCCAAAGACAGAGGAAGAGAGCGGTGATCCCCGAGACTGGACAAAAACTCGTCCAGGGAGCACGTGAGGGAGGGAGCGCAGGTACAGGCGGCGCTGTGCACGGGGTGAGGGGGGAAGGGCTGCTCCAGGCTGGATGGCTTCTGCTCCACGTTTCCGCACAGCCGAACTACAAGCCCTGCCCTTGACACCGTCCAGGCTGGTGAAGAGAAAGACTCACAGGGGCAGGTCCAGCGGCAGCCACACGTCTCTTCCACCCGAACAGGGGACTGGCTGTTGGGACATGAAGGCCTTGGCCCCCGGTCACAGTTGACCCGATGATTCTGCAGCAAGGTCTGGCCATCTGGCTGGCAAGTCACAGTGTGGCACTGATCTGGCAGGGTCCAGACGTCCCCAGGCTGCAGAAGAAAACACCAGATTCGTGCAGGGAGCAGGATGAGGTATTCCAACTCTGAGCCCAGCTACCGGGCAACTGACCCCTGGAACTGGACACAGGTCTACATGGCAAGGAGACCTACTAATGAGACAGGAAGCAGAATACAAAGTTTACAGGTAGATGTGCAAAACCAGGATCACAGTAAGAGGGAAAACTGAACTAAGACCAAAGGAGGAAAATATTAACCAGTAAGAACATGGGCCCCAAACCTACCTTTCTGATCTTTCTTTCAAAGCCAACAGAAAGGAACTTACCTTCTTTTCATTCCCATCCTCATCCATGCAAATTCTTACGAACCCTGAAACAGACACAAGGGAGACCTCAGTCCCCACATATCACCCAGGAATTCTAAACAATTCACAATGTCTGCTTGGGCGACCTGGGCTAGTCTTGAAATCAACTCAACTCTGAAAAGAATGGCAAAGATTTCACAGCAGGGACACAGGTTAAGAGGTGGTCATCCTGGGCTTTTGCAGACAGCTTTGTGGTTGTCAGTAACTATGATGACAACAACAATGACAATATGGCAATAACTACAGCTCTGAAGCCTTCTCAGTCATCCAGTCGTGATGGCTTTCCATGTGCAGATCACCACCAGGGATGGGGAGGGCAGAAAGATGAAGCAAGGCCCTGAAAACTTGAAAGAGATCTACCTGAAGATTCCTCCCAGGGGAGCTATCATCTAGCAGGAAAAGCAACAACTCTGCAGCAGGTTTGGACTTACAGCTAATAACATTAGGAAAATACACAAAACCAGGCAAAAAAGTCATTTTTTTTAAAGTTTCTAACCTAAAATCAACTTAAATTATGGTACTGGCTGGGCGCGGTGGCTCATGCCTATAATCCCAGCATTCTGGGAGGCTGAGGCAGGAGGATCGCTTGAGCCCAGGAGTTTGAGGTTGCTGTGAGCTAGGCTGATGCCATGGCACTCTAGCCCGGGCAACAGAGCAAGACTCTGTCTCCAAAAAAAAAAAAAAACTGTGGTACTTTGATGTGAGATTCCAAGTTATCTTATTGCTAAGGCCCTTTTTACTCATGCTGACGATGAATACAGGCCCTGGGGAAGAAGCAGCTGACCCATATTTTGATATTTTTGTCCAAGATCCCTCAGCATGAACAAGCACAGGCTTTTCTGCTAAAGTTCGATGGACAGTAGAGTGGAAAGAGGACCACACACAGAAAACTCTCTGCTGCCCCTGGACATGTGTAGTGCACACCTGCCATGAGCAGAAACTTAAGGGTCCCGGTCCGTATAACAATCTTCATTCAACGCCAAATCTTATGGGTGAGCACCCTTGGGTCTCTAGAATGGTAGTTTCGTTTTCATGATTTTTTGTGGGATTTCTTTCTTGGAGAGGAGTAAGAAAGTATTATAAGACCCACCAGAGCACAGTTTGTGGAAGAAGGAATTGCCCAAGGTGACCATGGTGGGGAGGTCTTCGATCCGCTGGAGGTTCACCACGTTGGAGCTGGCCCCTGGGCCTGCCAAGACCCTCAGCTGGGCTGCATCGTAGCGATCCCCAATTCCAATAGGGAACACTGTCACTCCTAGAGTGAGCAAAGGAACAAGAAATGGTGCGTAGGCATATGGGCTCCAAACAGACTGGCCTGATGTTATATCCAGCATCTGCATAAAGCCTCGTGTTT
This sequence comes from Propithecus coquereli, assembly GCF_000956105.1. Classification (NCBI taxonomy): domain Eukaryota; kingdom Metazoa; phylum Chordata; class Mammalia; order Primates; family Indriidae; genus Propithecus; species Propithecus coquereli. The sequence goes on along the minus strand of NW_012136525.1, from coordinate 3,372,281 downwards.
CCTGGACTGGTCACATACACCAACCCTGTGAGGGCGATATTCAATCAGCCAGCATGCATTAATGAGCACCTACTGTGTGTCAGGTACTGTTCTAAGCAGTGGGGACACAGTAGTGAACCAAGCAGATAAATGCCCTGTCCCTGTTCTCAGGGAGCTTCCACTGGGGAGAGACAGACAAGAAACACACAAAAAAGTAAACACATAGTATTTCAGATGTGGATAAGTGCTTACAAAAAAACAAAATGGGGTCGGGAGGAGGGGATGAGCAGAGACCTGAGTAAGGATGGAAGGAGCCAAGGGACATCTGCAGGAGGAACACCCCAAGCAGAGAGAACAGGGAGTGCAAAGGGCCCCGAGCAGAAGTCCGGCTGCATACTCCAGGGTGGCTGGAGCCAAACAAGCCAGACAGGGAGCAGGGCACAGACCCTGCAAAGCCCCGCCAGCCACAGTAAGAAAGCCAGCCACGGCTGTGGATCAGACCGCTGCAGCCGCCATGCTGAGAATGAACTGCAAGGGATGCGGGGTGGTGAGGGGGGCTGGGCTTCCCGTTGGAAAACTACATCAATAATCCAGTTGATGGGGCTTGGACAGGGTGACGTGGGTGCAGGTGGCGTGCAGTGCTGCAACTCTCAGTATATCCTGTTGATGGATTGCATAGAGGTGTGAGAGAACGAGGAATCAAGGATGCTAAGGTTTTTGACCTGAACAACTGGAAGGTTGGAATTGCCATTTTCTAAGATGAGAAAGACTGCAGGAGGAGGAGATTTGGGTGTGAAAGTCAGGAGTTTAGCTTATATCGAATTGCCTTAGAACATCTAGGCTTGAGTTGAGATGAGAGGTCAAGGCTGGAGATGAGAATTTCCAAGACAGTGGTGTGCAAATATATTCAGACCCATAGCACTGAACGAGACCACCAAGGGGGTGTGCCCACTTGAAGATGAGAAACTGAGGCTTTGAATGATTAAATGACTTTCCCTGGATCATGTCTCTTTCCTCTAGACCACAACTGCTTCCTTTCCTGTGAAAGTCCTTTTTTGGAGTCTTAATAATAAAGGAGAAAAATCTCCACCCTGAAATTCTCCAATTTACTTCTCCAGAAAGTTCTAGGTATTTGCAATTTGCCTACGGTTAGAGCTGATTTTCTACTCGCAACTTTTCAGTTCTTGTAAGCTTACTGAGTCATCCAAATACGTATCCTTTACCTTTTAGCATTCTTTTCCCTAAAATATTATAATAGATTTCATAAACATGTCACATTCATTCATTTAACAGAGATTAAATGGTACCCTATTTTATGCGTCACGCACAGATGATCCAAAAATAAGCAAGATTTTTCCCTTGCCTTCAAAGAACTCCCAGTTTGTGCAAGAAAGAGATATGTAACAAACAACACAATGTGATTTGCACATTTGGAGCAGGTCGCCATGGTACAGAGAGCAGAGTGAATAACTCTCCAGAAGAACATCAGGTAGACGGCAGAGGAAAGACAACTCCCAGGCAGGGGTTTTGAAAGATGAACAGTTCTCCAGGTGGCCATGAGGGGACTTAATGTCCACATCTCCAGACCTCCCTCTGCTAGGAAGTCATCCCTCAGACCACACCTCCTGTCCTGGCTCACATTCTGTTGCTACTCGCAGCATGAGTTCTCCTGGGGCACCAAGGCCAGGTCCCATCTGTATCCTTCCCCTCCTAAAGCATCATCCTCATCTCTTGTCCACCCAGCCCCACAAGCCCACTAGCCTGGTACTGGGAAAGGGCTCTGAATACATCAAGGTCCCGGATGGTTCTCAAGGCCCTACAATAAGTCACTCTGGCCTCAGACAGGGCATTTTGGTGGGAGACCAAGGGTACTACTCGATAAAGGAAAGGTATAGAGGTGTGTCTCTGCTGGACACAAAGGGAAAATGTGGAGAAATTAAAGGTTACAATCTAAAGCATGCAGTCAGGTATAGGATCAACATACACATTCATTACTGTTTGATTTCCAGATAATGCAGTGATTGGACAACTTCCTGCTATTTAAAACCAGGCCACAAGTGGGTATTGAGTACATGTAAAACCAACCAGAATATCCAGAAGTAACCCCACCCACTTTCAACCCTCTGTCATTTTAGAAGAGTCTTAGGATTGATCGGACACTGGCCACTTACGGTTGGATCTGGCAGCATCAGCTGCTGCGTGCACTGGATCCGAGGAGACCCCCGTGACCAGGATGACAACAGCCTTAGAGACCCCAGGCCTGGCACCGTGGACTTCTGAAGTGATGTATCGCACAGCAACGTCCAAACCGTTCCCTGAAGGTAGAGGAACAAACCATGCCAAGTCAGTACTGACTGTAAGACGCAGTGTTTCTGAAACCAGCTGGGCACCCTCTCTCATGATGGGTCCTTAAATTGTTCAAAAGCTGTTCAGGGACTCAGAGGGACACACAACTGAGATCCGGAAGAGACCTGGAAGAGCATCTAGCCCCCCACTCTACAGGAAAGGTATCTAGGACCAAGAAGCAAAGTGAGTGGCCAAGGTCACTCAGTCACTTATGCCAAGAACTAGGACCAGAACACAGGTTCTGCAGCCAGCCTGTGGCACCGTTACCGATTTGGCTGTGGCCTCCCAACCGCTGCATGCTTTCCACGAGGCTCAGTAGATGGGCTTTGTCCTGGGCCACATCCCACGGCACGTCGGGGGTGGCGATGCTTCCGTACTGGAGCACGGCCACCTGAGTGAGATGAGGCCCTAACAGGAAGGACAGAATGGGAATCATTCTGAGTCAAGCAGAGGCCCAGCAAGAGCCGCTTCCTCACCTGCTGCTCCAGGTACATCACTTACCTATATTGGCTTTTGAAATGAAAGCCTTGGCAAAACTCTTCATCTCATCAAAGTAGGAAGCCGGAAAGCCGGAGGAGCCATCCAGGAGAAGGACCACATCCAGGGGCTGGCTGCAGTCTGCAAAGGGGACCAGGGGGTGAGCACACAGGCGCTGGCAGGGAGCCCACAGCCTGACACCACAGCCAGCAGGCTCTGCGGGGCACGCGGACCACGCGGCACCACCAAGGGAAGGGGATCGTCGTTAGTGTGAGGGCCACGTGGGCCAGGGAAGAGGGGAACGAGGAGATGGAGTTCCTGGGCCCATGAGGACCTCAGGTTTGGAGACATGGAGGAGACTCCAGCTCCACTCAAAGGAAGTTTAAATGCCCACAAATGAAAGCAGCAGGCGCCCACTCCCTCAGTAACAGGAGGCTGCCACGCTTCTAGATCTGAGTGGAAAAAGGAAACAGCAGCAGCATGTCCCTGGAAAATGAGGTGGTGTGTGCTCAGGTCCTGCAGGGTGGAGGAAGCCACTCTGAGTGTTAAGGTCTGAGCACATTCTCAGATTTGATAAGATGGTGCCCTCACTGTTCTCCTCAGCAGAAATATTATAAGACTTCAAATAAATCTCGGGCTCTGATTAAAAACAAAAACCAAGAAACAAAAGCACTGGTAACAAGTGTGAGCATCAAGAGACACTGAAAGAAAGTGAGTTATTCCCAAACACGCCAAGTAAAGATGTTCGAGAACTAGGAATTGATTGAACACCAACATCAGATTAAAAGGCAGCAATAATAGCAGGGGTAGCGAGCATTTCTTTGAGCACCTGCCATGTGCCGGTACTGTTTTAAGCATTTTACAAGTAGGTATTGTTATTAGCCTCATTCCACAGATGAGGAGACTGATATACGAAGAGGTTAAGTACTTGCCCAAAATGACCCAGCTAGCAAGCGGCAGAGGTGACACTGAAACCAGGGCAGTCGCTGTAGAATCTGAGGACCTAGGCTGCCACCTGTCACTTGACTTCCTGGCCTTGCCCCAAAGAATGTCAGCTACTTAAAATAATTCCACCCAGCCAGTGCAGTCAAAGGGGAGCTTATAGTCGCCAGATTTAACAGAGGTCACCTTCAAGGCAGAGAGTGGGACTGGGTGGGAATGGGGCTGAGGGATAAAGTAAGACTTACGTTTTTTACCCTATAGCCTTGGTATCGTTTAGATTTTAACAATAGCCTTGTAGTACCTTTGAATTTACAAGCACACACAATAAGAAAAGACCTTCCCCCCAAAAAAGGGTCACAAGGTCTCTCCCCTGCCTGGAAGGGAGCGAGCATAGGCACTCTGCAGGCAGGGGCCTGGCCACGGGCACAGAGCGGGGAAGCCGCCATGAGAGCCCAGGAGTCACGCGCTGCCAAGGCACCCCCAGCCCTCACCGGCCCTCCCGCCCGCACACAGCGCCAGCATACCGGAGACAGGGGAGAGGGTGGGGAGCTGCAGCCCCTCTCCGGAGCAGCAGCCCTGCAGGACCAGCTCAGGAGCCTCTCGGGGAAGCAAATCAAAGTTCTGGATGAGGATGGGGGCGTTGGGCCAGCCGATCCTCTCCAGCTCCTGCACGTTGGCATGCGGGCCCACTCCGATGGGCACCACCTGGATGTCTCCTGGCAAGCGCCTGATCTCATCCGAGGCGGGATTTCCCGTGACCATGTAGACCAGGTTGGGCGCCTGCTCCCGGTCCCCCAGGCTGGCAGAGAAGCTGTGCTCGGAGAGGTACTGCAGGGCCAGCCCCGTGTTGGTCTCGTTGCCACCCCGGTAGCGGATCTCTCGCACCCGCTGTAGGACGTCCCCCTTGGACTGCGCCTCGCTGAAGGGGTACTCCATGGTCACCATGTACGAGTACTGCAGTACTGCCACGTGGATGCCGTCCTGGCCCACGTCCATCCGCTGAATCACCTCCTCCATGAACTCCTTGCTCCTGTTGAAGTCAGCTTCTCCGATTTTGTCCGAGCCTTCCAGGACGAACGCCACATCCAGAACCATGGAGTTTCTCTTGGGTCCCGGTGGCGAAGGACCCACGGTGACTTGTGCCATGTGGGGGGGCTTGGTGGGGGGAGAGGCTGTAGGGGCAAGGTCACAGAGGTAGCTGATAATCTCGTCCCTCCACTGCTCCAGCTCGTCCACGCTGCTGAGCACAAACGCCTTGTTTTCGGGGGCCTGCTTCTCGATGAGGCGGATCTGCTTGAGGCTGGCGTGGGGCCCAATGCCCACGGGGATCACGATGACCTTCTTCTTCTTTAGGCCCTGGACATAGCGGACCAAGTTCCGGGCCATCCGTGGGGGCTCCTGGCTGGCCATGAGGAGCAGGGTGATGCGGGAGGCTTCGGGGCGGTCAATCTTGCTAAAGATTTGGAATAGCGTGTACTTCAAGACCTCGCTGGTGGAGGCCACCTGGCTGCCCGCGTACTTCACCTGGCTGGCGATGCGCCGCAGTTCTGACGGCCGCTTCCGGTCCATGAGCCCAATGTAGGAGTGGGAGCCGTCGTGGTATTCCACCACGGCCACGCGGACCCGCTTCTGGGAGATGTGCAGCCGCTCCATCATGTCCACCACGAAGGCCTTCAGCACTCCGAACTCCGCCTCGGACAGCTTGGAAGAGCCGTCCAGCAGGAAGACCAGATCCAGCAGCCTGCTACAGTAGAAGTCATGCAGGGGCGGCTCCGGGGTGTCCTCCACATATGGGGTGGTGGGGCTCACAGGGGCTTCCGTCGGGGGCGCCTCCAGGCCTCCCGGTTCCTGGCAGGCTTCACAGGTGAGGTTGACACCATCACAGTGGCTATGGCAGAGGGAAGAAACCAAAATGGTTCAGGAATAACCTATGGGCACTTCTTAGCCCTGCAGTGTAGGCCCACGACACATACTCCCATAGAATTGCCCGCCTGGCCCACCTGAACCTGAGATCCCACAGATATTCTCCACCCAAGTGAGATGTCCTTGTTCAACATCTGTCCCCAGACAGCACCCACCACACACACACACATAGCACAGGCTTCCCTGTATTCCAGAAGCCAAAGCTTTAACCCGTCCTAGGCTATGAAAAAGAATCTTTGTTGTTCTAGGCCATCCACACAGCCATTCAAAGTTTCTTTCTTTTCAACCGAGATCTCTAGCAACATAAATATTTCATTATACTCCAAGCCTTCTTACAAGTATCTCCAAGAACAAATGCTGCACTAAAATGCTAACACTGACCTGTGCTTGTAAATGTTCTGTCGAAGATAAATGCTTTATGGTGTTTATTATAACAGAACTTAAATTGTATGAATTTGAAGACATGTTTAATATGTTGGGCTTAAGGAAGATAAAAAACAACTGGAGTAAAAACATTTTGGAAAGACAAATAAAGATTCAAAAAACCCCAGCTTCATCTAGCAGAACAAAGTGTCTGGGTGGTAGATGGGGGTCTCCAGGTCTCAGACTTGGGAAAAGACAGCGGCTTATCTGTTCTTCCCCCAACAGACGTGTGGCAAGCACCTACTACGTGCCAGGAACTGGCTCAGCCCCGCGCCCAGCCCCAAGTGCACCGCAGAGCAGTTGCCCCGCACAAACCCTACGCTACCATGCCGACTTTCCGGGCTCTCTGGTCACGTCACCCTTCGCCAGCGTCCTGGAAAGTGGCACGGCATGCCAGAGTACAGGTGAAATCCGGTGTCCCTGTGGGGGAGACCGATACGGCCTCGGCCTTCTCCTCTTTGTCCCCTCAGCCTTCGAGGCAACTTGTGTTCAGCACACCCAGTACGGCCAAGAAGGCAGCAGCGCCCTGAGCCCTCGGAAGTGCCCTCTTGGATGCCAGGCGATGTCACCAGCCTGCTGTGGGACTCTTGTGCACACCGCGTCTGAGGGCTCAGCGTGCACACGGCCGCTGCGGCGAAGGCGGGGCGGGCTCTAGGCTCTCCTGCCCTCCGGGCTCAGAACCTCAAGCCAGCGCCAGTCTCGCCACATCCTTTATTCCTCACAGTCCCGTTTCGGGACGGGCAGGCAGGTCTCACTAGGAAGTTAACTCCTACTTCCTTGTCATCCACACGATTTACTGCTTCAATCCTCGGTTAACGGTGCGTGAGCGACATACTTTCTAGTTTCCTGTGTTTGCTAGAAAACCCAACCCAGGCAGCGTTCGCTCTTGTTTGCACAGATGGTGGCGGCACGTTCTGACTCTGGCAGCTGTGGCCACAGCCCTCTCCCCAGCGAATGTAAGTTCTCAAGTTTAAGTTCCCAGAAGGCTTGACTGGTGTCAGGGAGTGGTGTTGAACAGACCAACATTTTAATGAGTGTTCCCTCCTGAGGAGCAGGGCTTCGGAAAGCTCAGCGCTCACCCTGAGGCCTCCCCACCTCCCCAAAGCCCGGTTGCCCAGAGGCAGTTCCAGTGACAGCCCAGGGTGACAGCTTGTCTCCCCTCCCCATTACGAAAGCTGCGCCCTGGACCTCGACTGTGGCCCCCAGATGGCCACGTTCCATTGAGGGGCAGGGGGCTCCGCCTCACTTTCCTCCCTGCGTCCCCCTGCAGTAAAAAAGAAACCTGGCTTTCATAGACTGCCATCCTCAGACTAGCCGGGACGGACAAGGACAATAGGAGATCACACCCTGCCTTCAGTGAGAAGGATAAAAGCCTCTTAATCGGTCGAAACCTCTGAGGAGGTGTGCCTGAGATTTTTCTGGAAAGAGGAAAAAAGGAAAACCTCTTAGGAAGTAAAAACCTCTTAAGAAATAGGGGGAAGCAATCCACTCTCTCCTTAAAGAAAAAAGAAGCAAACTCTAGAAAGAAACTAAACAATGAACTGGACTAAGCCATTCCTTCATTCATTAACTAACTAACTAAATAAATAAACTCGAACTCTCAACTCACGCAGCAGCAGGGAAGCTGTGCCCAGAGCCCAGTCTCCGCGCAGGCCCTCAGGGAAGGCAGTGAGACTGTGTCTTACCAAATCTGGCAGTGCTCAGGGTCACCGGGATTCAAGGTGACTTTCTTCCCCGAGGCTAAGCGCCGGCCAGCCACCTCGCACACCGGGCAGTCTTCGGGGTTGATGCAGGTCTGTAAAAGCTCGTCCAGGACTTTCCCTGCACGACAAAGCTCTCAGCTCTCATCAGGAGCTGAAACCCTCCCCTTTCCCAGAAGGAAGACGCACCTTTAACTGAAGGGGCCTGTCCCTCTGCCTTCCCCCAACCCCCAGGGGCCAGCTCACCACTCAGGGAGCTTCCTTCCTCCTTTGTACCTGGATTTGTCCCTCTGCAAAACTGGAAGAGTGATTCCTTCACCCCACTCACCTCCCCTAAGCCTCAGGACACATGAAATCCTACCTCCAAGGACCTGTTTGCTCTCCCAAAGGAGGCACTCAATAACTCTGCAGCTGTGCCGTAGAGTATGACAGCCATGAACCACTGTTGCTATTTAAGTTTAAATTAAGTAAAATTCAATAAAATTAAAAATTCAGTTCCTCAGACACGTTAGCCACTACTGCATTCAATAGAACATTGTCACCATTGCAGAAAGTTCTAGCAGAACGTGCTGCTCTAGATGATAAAACCGTAAATAGGCACACGAAAGCATTTTATTGGAGTTCAACTTGACAAAAAGCACAGCTGCCTGGCTTTGTGAAAGGATCCCCAAAACAGCACCTGGTTTGGGGTGGCAGGGTGGGGACAGGGCCCCGGGGCAGAGGCTGAGATGAAGCAGGACGGAGAAGCGCCTTTCTACCCCCTTTCCCATCCCCACCCCGGGACGGAGGCCTCACCTGGAGGGCAGTGTGCGTGGCAGCCCTCCACGCACTGCACAGGGCACGCCAGCGGCTCGGGGTGCTGGCACGTGACGGGACAGGCGGGCGCACAGCTGTTGTAGCGCCACTCGCACTCATACCCGTTCTCCCGGAGATTCCTCTCCTCGCAGCTCTGGGCTGTGTAGACAGGAGACAAGGCCACGTGACCACGGAAGGCACAAGCAGTCAGTCCTCTGCAACCCGAGAAGCCAGGACTGCAGACCCGTGTGGTGATGGCCCAGGAGGGTTGGAGATCATGCGGGAAACAAACAGCCCACAGAATCACCAATGTTAGAGACTTCTGGATTTTTGAAGCAGCTTAACCAGGAATCTAGTGGTTGTGAATCAGTTTTCTATATAAAAAAAATTAAGTCACTCACGCCCAAGGAAGGAAGACTCTACACAAATGTATAAGTTCCTCACTCGCTTTGGCAAATATGATCGTGTCTAGCTAAGGACGGATGTCGACTTCCTTCTCTTTATCAATGGTCCCTCTCCTTCTTCTAGAATTTCTCCAGAAGGGCAGTGTCCACGTATCCACGTCCTGAATCCATGGCCCTCCTCACCCACAGCGGGAGCTCCTCACTCAGCCAGTGTCCTAACTCTCCTCGCTGTGGCCGTCCACCCCCTACGCACGCTCTACCTGCTCTCCCAACTATCCTTCTGCACTCCGCGAGGCCTCAAGGTCTAGACACACATGGGGGGTGGGGAGGGTGTCTGAGACCACGAGGAACAGCAGGACTCACGGCACAACGTGGCCGTCCTCCAGGTCACCACCTTGCCGTGCTGGGCACACACGTGGGCGTAGGCAGCAATGGTGTCGCAGAAGCAGGCACAGTCCCCGACGGACTCGCAGGAGCAGGTGTCGTAAATGCAGACATCCAGGTACGGCTCGGGGTCCACCTGCAAAGCAAGGCTCAGGTGGCCCAGGCCTAGGGCCAGGCGTCAGGAGCTCTGGCTCTTGGTCTGGGTGGGAATGTTCTGGAGGTCAGTTTAAGGTCAAGGAGGCTCCAGGATAGAAGGGGAAATGTAGGTCAATGGTCCCAAAGAAGGAATGGGCAAAAAGGCAAGATTCCTTGTTTCCAATCCGGACTCCAGCAAAAAGGTGGAATAAAGCGGTGCCACTGCCTTTCACGGAATCAGATGTGCCGAAGGATTTTTCAGAACAGTCCCTCTGCCCATCAGCCCACCCCTGCTCGGTCATTGGTCCATCCCCACAGCCCACTGCTAGCCTTGTGGGGGTCTGCGTGTTTTCACATGAACACAAACACACACCCGTGCAGCTCATGCTCTTTCCTTGCCTCGACACAGCAAAGAAAATGGGAAACACACCAGGGACCCTCCAGCTGCCCCCCGCGGTGCTACAGAGCAAGAACGCTGGACGGTAGAACAAGCTAGACCCCGACCCCAAGTCCACACCATCCACGTTCAGCCGCACTAACCACTTCCCACCCCTCCTTGCTCCCAAAACATGCCGCTGCGCACACCGGCCTTTTTCACGGCACTTGCTATGGAAACGAATTCAGACGCTAAGTGGGTCATCGTTTCTGAAGCATTCCAACAGTCCTGACGCCCTGACGCCTGTCCCTGCCTTCACTCGTCCCACTCGGACGCCCAGCGTTTCCACAAACCAGGACCGTAAGTATCCGCTGGAGTCCCCAAGGACTGAAAATACTCAGAGAGAAAGAGAACGAGATCTACGTGTTCCCCCAGGATCCCCCACGTCGGTGGCGCTCCATGGCAACATGGATGCATGCATCGCTGTGCGTGCACACGTATACATGCACACGCGCCCACCCATCTGCACGCCCACATCCACGTGTGTATACACACACACACACACACACACAGAGACTGCACTGAACTTTGGGGAATTCCTCACCAATATTTAAGATCAAGATACAAAAGGAGTCATAAAATGAGGACTCAAAACCACTGCAGTTAAGGCCAGAGAAGAGTTTCTGTGAGACAAGAAGTGGGCACCAAGGGGTTTTTTGGGTGGAGGCTGGGGGTGGTTCCCAGGTCAGGAGACACAGGGCAACAGCAGGCTCTGGTGCTGGCGACAGGACACTGCACTGGGGAATGAACCCTAAGACTGGGGCCAGAAGAGAAGCACTGGCACATGCCAAGAAAGGGTACTTCTGTGCAGAGGGAAAGGTTCTGCCGGGCATTGCTTCCCCTAGAAACTGCTGGTTTTCCTTTTTGTTTCCCAGCCCAAAGCCATGAAAAGACTGCAGTGGTGTCCTGCTGCTGGTCATTTCAAGACTCCAGGGGAGTGTCCGCCTTGGGAGGTCATGCCTGAGTGTCCATGCCACGGGGCGAAGCCTTAGGACCACTCTGCCCCCCATTTCCCTGGCGGCCCTCACCAGCTTGTTGCAGTCCTGGAAAACGTCACTGGTGAGGATTCTACAGGAGGAATCCACCATCGTCTGCTTCATGAGGTTGTTGTGGCAGGTGGCAAGGGACAAGTCCAGCGGTACCTGGGAACAGGGAAAGAGTGCACAGATAGACCAACTAACTGCCAGTCAAACTAGGGTTACTCAACCCAGAGGGATCCAGAGAGCCTCCTCCCCAGCCCTGCAGCCACCTGCAGTTCACGCCAACCACCACCCACCTTCCAACCCCCACAAGAATGGGGAAGGGGGACGAACCTGCCAGGTAGCAGGCCCTGCAGGTTCCATCCACACGGACACCCTAGACATACCTTCCTGGTGTCAGCACACTGCGTGCTCACTTTCCAGGAATTCCCGAAGTCCACAGGGTCTTCCTCCACTTGGAGGCTGCTGCTGGTGAGGTCATTGTTCTGGATGCCATCAAAATTCCCACACAAGCCACACACCTGCTCCTTGATAGACAAATTGGGAGGATGAGCAGCTGAACTCGGGGGCATCCTCTGGTTCAGGGGAGTGCGGGGAGGTAGCTAAGCTCCCAGAAAAAAACTGGGTCCCTTTGGTAGAGTTGCAAGAGATAAGAAAATAATAGAGAAAAATGGAAAATAAAAGAATACACAGAGACAAAGATATAGTTTTATAAGTTTCTAAAAATTATAGCCAAAGCAGGATCTCAGGGGGCCTAGATCTTCTCCGTGGATTGCAAAAAGCCCCGAATGAGGTCTTACATGGTAACTTACAGGGAACAGTGATTAGTTGCCAGGGGTAACAGATTTACGTAACAGCAAGCAGGTAGTTCCTCTCAGGTTAACAGATTTTCAAAAGGCTTCTACGGATCCTTTAACTAATTCTATCTACGTGAACAAATGGTTATAAAATCTTTCAAAGATTAACTTCTAAGTTGTAAGGTAAATTTATCACTTAACAGAGGGGTTAAACAGAGATATATTGGCTCCATATTTATTAGGTTATTGTGAATGGAGACAGGTAGTCTGGAGTGTTTAAACAGGAGCTTGCTTTTAACCATTCGGGCAGCTGTCTGTTCCAGGGGGCACTCCATTATCAGCTCTCATCCTGTAGTTTTTAACAGATTCGCTTTGCTTTACAAACCAAATCCAAACCTTTAGGTCTGCGAAACGCGGCACCTTGTGGGATACAGCCGCTACTGTCTCTCAGAGACGCCCTTCCGAGTGCAACAGCATTTGAAATGCAAACTAAACACGTTCACATATTCCTTCAGGGCAAAGCTCTGCAAAACTCCTAAGACAAATCCTGTCTGCAAACACGTTTATATTAATTCATGGAGCAACAGGGGAGGAGGAAGTTCCACAGAGCAAAGGAAGAGCAGCAGACCCTGCCCCTGCCACGGCCTTTTCCTGAGCTTCCTTGACGACCCCATTTTAAAGTTAAGGAAACAAAGATAGGCAGCTTGCCCTTGTCACACAGCCAGCCAAAGGCAGAGGTGGGAATCAGGCGGCCTCGGCCCTGGACTCCGTAGAAGGGACCATCATCCTGCGTAGTAAGGGTGTGTGCAGAGAGGGGCTGCTTCAATCGCTACATTGGTGCGAGTGCAGATGTCTGCGGAGGGAGCGTTAGTCCCCACTTCTGTGGCCAGGTGAGTTTCCTTAGCTGGAGAACTGTAGCCTGCCCAAAGCAGGCTGGTCAGAATTCTGCTGTGTAAGAAATGTCACCAGGGAAGACGTATCTTATCCGCCCCCACGTCGGCCTGTCGTGGCACGCAACATGCAGCAAGTCCTGAGTAAGTAGTTACTGACGGAGTGAAAACCATCAGGTAAAAACTACAGAAAGAGTAGGACTAAGTTCTAGTGCTCTACAGCACTACAGGGTGACGTAATTAACAACGATTTACGGTGTATCGTCAAATAGGTAGAAGAGTGGATTTCGAATGTTTCCAATGAGAAGAAATGATAAATGTTCTAGGTGATGGATATGCTAATGGCCGATTCGATCACCACACGTTGCATCCGTGTATCAAAACATCACAGTGTATGCCACAAATATGAACAATCATGTGTCAACAAAAAATAATAAAAGCAAAAACCAAACTATGGAAGGAACTGGAGATACTTGAGGAAGAAACGGTGCCATACTTTTGCAACATATTTAGAGCTCTGTCCCGGGAGAAAAAGAAATGATCTGTTCTATTTTGCTTCAGTGAGCAGGATCTGGCTTGGTACAATGGGTGTTACTGGGAAGCATAAAAGAAGAATGTTCTCACGGTTGGGTAAAAAGCCAACTTGGTGTGGCCTAACAGCCCCCACGGCATGGCCACTGCCCTCCCTGCCCTTGTGTACCTCCATTCACCCAGGTGCCTCCTCTGCAGCCAGGCTGGCCTCGTGTGGAAACAAGGCCACCTGTGGAAACACACCTGCCACCGCAGGGCCCTGGCCCGCACCACTCCATCTGCCAAATTCTCTCCCCAGATGCCTGGGTGGCTCATCCCTCCCTTCCCTGAGACTCTGCTCACATGTCCCCTCTTCAACAGGTCTCATCAGGCCTGCCCATCAGGGACAATATCCCCATAGAATATGATCTCCACCAGGGTTTGGAAAGGCAAAACAGCAAACCCCTTAAAGATATCCACATCCTAATCCCCAGAACGGGGAATATGTTGCTTTGCGTGGCAAAAGGAACTCTGTGATATGAGCAGGTTAAGATCTTGAGGCGGGGACGTTGTCCTGGATTATCTGTGGCCCCAGTGTCATCACAGGGTCTGATAAGAGGGCAGCAGGAGGGTCAGAGTGTGGAAGGAGACGTGACAGGTAGAAGCAACGACAGAGATTGGATGATGCTATGCTGCTGACTGTGAACACGGAGGACGGGAACACAGGCGGCCTCCAGAATCTGGAAAAGGCTGGGACAGGGATCCTCTCTCTGAGCCTCCAGGAGGAATCAAGCTCTGCCACTGACATTAAAGTTCTGACCTCCAGAACCATAAGATGATAACTTTGTGTTCTTGTTCAAGCCACTAAGTTTGTGACAATTTGTTACAGCAGCAAAGGAAACTAATACGAGGGGCAAGGGAGGTATGTATATACATACATACACACACATATATATACACATATATATATCTGATTTTTTCTCGGCTGTATGTACAGTGGCTGGGACAGTGCTTGGCACATAATAGGAACTTGGTAAGTATTTGCTGAAGAAATGAATGAGTGAATTGTTAATGCTTTCCAGAAATGCAATGGGCTGCCACAGAGAAGTGAGGGCACACCCCTTGCTGGCATGTACCACCTGCAAATGGATGGCATTGTCAGAGATGCCAGGGAGGCCATTCCTGCCAAGACTAAATCAGCCACCACAGTGGACACAGCCACTGGTCACGTACATGCCACTTAGCAAAATCATTAAAGTCCCAACAAACTAGATATCAGAATGTGCTGGCCTATGGCTCAATGGTAAGGCAATGCCCCAGAACACTTTGCAGTATTATAATAATACTGTACATGATTAATTCACCTTTTTAGGCTAAGAAACCTAAAGAAAAACTAGTATTGCCTAATCTTTTACTTCCTTGTTTTGTGGAAATAAACTGTGCGCCTAGCAAGGCTAGACAGTCCTTCCCACATGCAGGCAGGTCAAATCTCCAGGCTAACTCTCAGCCTTGAGTTGCAGCTTTATGTGCAGGGTGGGGGGGAGGCTGGACCAAAGGACAGTGGGGAGAGGCCATGGGGTGCTACTCGGGGAGCTCAAGAAGGTCCAAGTAAGTCCCACGCAAGAGGAAGAGGAAGCAGGAAAGCCACCAACTTGGTATGTCTGCTTCAGGACCACAGAGATGGCCAGGTGGCGGTCCCAGACCACGGAGAGTGCTTTGCCCAGCAGTAGGATGACGTATCGGCCAGACTCCACCACCTCAAAGTGAGTCTCGTCCTTCATGGGCCTCTTCACGTTCACCTGCAGGGAGACAGAGCGGCAAAGCGGGTGCTGAAGGACCGACTCCACAGCCGGGGCGACCCCACGCCACACCTGCCCCTGTCTCCAGTGCCACAAGTGTGCGCACCACCCCTCCGACGGCTTACGCCATTGCCCCTGCAGGGCCAGCGCCACACCTGAACATTTCTGTGTCCACATCCCCTTCCACGCTCCAGGAACACGTGAGCAAGGGGTGATAAGAGAGGCAGCAGTGAAGTCGCAACTATGAGATTAAAATACAATGACACCAGCAAGCAGAAAACCAGCCCTCACTTCACAAACAGTGCTTTTTTGACACTCGGTCATTAAAACCAGTAGTCCCCTAGACAGGTGTTCAATGTGGCAGTGATTTTAAGCATCTCTAGACCACTGTTTTTAGAATCTATTCCTTTATAGAAATGAGCACTAGACTCTCACCTTCCCCGCGTCCCACCACCTCCCCTCCCCGCGCTGCTGTAGTCCCGAGTCAAGCTGAAGGCAACAGACGAGGAGCTAGGTGCCAGAGGCAGGAACCACGCGGTTCAGCTCCAGGACTGCAACCCGAGCCCTGACCCGGCCAGTCACTGCCTGTGCCGCACCCTCAAGGCCCATCCCGGCGCTCAGCCGACTCTAATCTGTCACACTGGGGCTGAGGCTAAGAACCACCATCACCTCTTTGCAGAGGTCCTCCTGTTAGTGACATGCCACACACAGCACGAGTCACACGTGCGCATCTGTCCCTCCGGCATCTGCACACCTGCAGCTCAAAGCCGCCACTGTCCTCTGCCCGAAGCACAGCCGTCCTTTCACGTGGCACCGACACTGCTAACTCACGGTCAACAGGCCACGCTTGCCAAACAGCTTTCTTCCGTAATGGCGAGGGATTCGCCTTCCACGCCCTGACGTCGGCGGTGGGCATGTGTGAGACGGCAGGGGTGCAGGCCCAGGCACGGAAGCAAATGAAGGCAGGTGTCAGCCACACGCTGGGTCCCCCAGCACTATATGTAGACAGAGCAGCTGAGCCCACACTGGCCTAGGGATGACCTGCCGCTTCGGATGCAGGTTTCTGGGCCCCGCCCAGACCTACTGAGTCAGAATCTCAAGACGGAGCCCCCGATCAGCATTTTGAACCCTAGAAGATTCTCACGTACCCCTCTGAGAACCACTGCCTAAGCTCTCAGTGCACAGGGCCTGAATCTGTTTACTCCTCTTTCGAGCTCCTTTGAAAATATTTCTCCAAAAAGAACTGAGAAAACATAAAAGAGGTAAAAATCTCCCATAACACCATCACTCCAACACACACCTACGTCCCGCCCTCCCCTCCTGCCCCAGCTCCTGTGGTCAGTGCCGGCCCTCCCGCCGTGCATGCAGACGCAGGTGCACGCCCTTCTCCACGCATTGTCTACACCTTCACTGGGGGGGCTGTGTCGTCCCTATTGCTCTGCCACTCGTTCTCGTAAAATGGCATGTCCAGGTCATGCTCTTTAGTGGCTGCGCACCATCCCATCCACACGAGCTCTAAATAAGCGCCTGATAAACGCTCTTAATAAGCCGGCACAAGCACAGAGGAGGACGCGAGAGCAGAGGGTGAGGCTGGCACTTACCTCCCTATCGAACAGCTCGATCTCTCCTCCCTGCACCAGGATGGTGACCCGCTTCTTGCATTTCACTGAGGGGGAGCCGCACCCCTCATTCCCCACCAGGACCCGAAAGGTCCCAGGGTTGCTGCCGCAGTAATCCTGGAGAAAGAGGGTGTCGAGACACAAATACCCCCTGCTACCTCACCCCACCAGAACACTGGCATCTCGTCATCACAGGCCTTTGAATATGTGTCACAGGATGTTGCCATGTCCACGGGTGTGTGGGTGTGCCTGCGTGTGTGCGGGGGGAGAAGGAGGGACATGCCCAGGTGAACGCCCTCAGGTGTGCCATCCTGGGCCACGACCCATGAACCAGGTGCCTGCAATGAGTGGGGTGGGGGTGGCGATGAGCACAAGGTGAGGAGGAGAGGACCAGGGAGAGAGAAAGTGACATGTGGCCTGCTCTGACAGACACATCAGGCCCAGAGCCCTTGCCTAGAGCCCATTAGTTCCTGGAACCACCCAGGTAACCAGTCTGACCAGGACAGTCTGACCGCACAGCATCCTGTGGCTCTAAATTCTGGTTGAATCCCTCTGGACTGCTGGCCCAGAAACATAACCAAAGACGGTTTGACACAGCTCCGCGGGTCCTGAGGCCACCAGCTGTAGTCGAGTAGAGAGGACAAGAGAACTCTGGTCCTTGTTCCTCAGTTGCATAGAAAATTAAGCAAAAGGGGAAATACCCTTTTGTGGCAAATACCTCCCCCATGGTGGCTATCACTGTGGTATGGCAGGAAAACATGCAACTAGATGTGAATCTTGCTTCTGCCACTTATTGGGTAACATTGAGTAAATCACCTTTCTGATGCACACACACGCCCATACACACACACACATACATCCATACACACACACCCATACACGCACACCTATACATCCATACACACACACCCATGCACACACACACCCATACACACACATACCCATACACACACACATACCCATACACACACACAGCCATACACACACACACCCATTCACACATGTACACTCATACACAAACATACACCCATATGCACACACATACACACACATACACCTACATAGAGATACACACACACCCATCCACACACCTATACACACACACACAGATACACACATGCCCAAACATACACATACAGACACACACAAACATCCATACACATACAAAAATACACACACCCATACACACCAACAAACGAGCTTCTGTCTTGTTCCCACAAGTCTCCAGGTGAGCAGAAGGAAAACGGACAACCACTTTGAGTTCGGAACCCCTCCCACTTCAGGCATTTCTATGGGGGGCCGGAAAATTACCAGGAGAAACCAGACCCCAGAGTCCTTTCTACAGACACAATGGCAGAATCCAACCTGGAACCCCCCAGCTGCAGTCAGCTCCTCCCCCGCCCTCCTAGGCAGACACACCATCCCCAGCCTCCCCCATGCTCACCTGCGCCAGAACGTACTGGCACTCCCCGGGGAACAGGTATTTGAGCCCGTCGAAGGTGAGGTAGTGGGCCACGCCAATGGCGGAGCACGTGCCGTCACACACGTGGTCTGTGCAGTTCCACTTCCGGTCCCGACAGACACTGGGAACAGCAATGGCGAGGATGACTGGCTGTGCGCCTTGGGTCTGAGGGGCTTGTCTGGGCAGCGGAGACAGTGAAGGAACACAGAACGCTCCGGTGCCTCCCAACCCTCCAGGGAGCCTCAGGAAGTTGAGGATTTGCAGC
Source organism: Propithecus coquereli (assembly GCF_000956105.1). Taxonomy (NCBI): domain Eukaryota; kingdom Metazoa; phylum Chordata; class Mammalia; order Primates; family Indriidae; genus Propithecus; species Propithecus coquereli. The sequence goes on along the minus strand of NW_012136525.1, from coordinate 3,354,015 downwards.
CTCAGGAGCATGGACCTCACAGGCCCAGCACAGAGCCCAGCAGGACAGAGGGGAGCCATGGTGCTCTCCAGTTATAAGGGGGAAACTGAGGCAAAGAAGGGAAGGGGTTGTCCAAAGTGATCCAGGCAGCCGGGGAGGAGGCCCAGATCCTCCAAAAGCTCAGCCTCACCCTGGAAGCCACGAGTCTACCTGAGACGGGCCACGGGGTCTCTAGGAAACAGACACATTGAGGTTGAACCCCGGAGGCTAACGGGAAAAACAAGACAGAACAGCAGGAAAATTCTGTGTCTGGAAAACAGTGGCAAACCATGGACTTCTGCCAGGAGAGGTTTGTGTGCAGCAACGTGTTTGAATCCATAGTGATTTGCCGACTGCCACAGGCCCTGTCCCACCACCACCCGGGACCAGAGCTGACGTCAGGAAGCCCACATGTGCGTCAGAGGTGGTGAGCTCAGACCTCGGGCCCACGAGACAGCCCTCCTGTCACTGCCCCTGGGCCCCTTTCCAAGGCTGTGCCCAGCCCAGAAGTCACAGGCAGGCTGAGTGGGCAGGGGGAGGGTGATGTGAAGTGTGGCCAAGGAGAAGGGAACCAGCCACCCCCAGCAAGCCCCTCCTCAAACCATGCCACCACGGCACACTCCAGCATGCCTACGCACAGCACACGGCCTGTAGGGAAAGGACCTCCAGACCCATGCCCACTGGCAGCTTGGTGACATATGCAATGACCGACATGGAGCGAGGTCCTCACCTTCCCCAGGGTCTATCTCCCTGAACAGAAACACCAGATGAGTATCCCTAATCCAAAAATCCAAAATCCGAAATGCTCCAAAATCTGAAACTCTTTGAGCACCTACATGATGCCACAAGGGTGCCTGAGACAGTGACACCTTGCTTTCTAACAGCTCAACGTACACAAACTTTGTCTCATGCACAAAATTATTAAAAATATTGTATAAAATTACCTTCAGGCTATAAGGTATATAGGTATGTAAGGTGTATAAGGTATATATGAAATATAAATAAATTTCATGTTTAGACTTGAGTCCCATCCCCAAGATATCTCATTATGTATATACGAATATTCCACAATACAAAGAAATTCAAAACTTCAAATACTTCCGGTCCCAAGCATTCTGGATAAGGGATGCTCCACCTTACTAACCTGCAGGATAGTGTCTACACAGGATGAGCACAGATGAAGATAAAGATTCTCCCCATTTTACAGATAGAGAAACAAAGGCACAGAGGAAGGGAAAAGAGTAATCAGGTTCCCACAGGGTGCGGGGGGGCAGGGGGGAAGGTCCTGTGGCCACATCTGCCCCTCACTGCTCCCCCAGGAGCCCCGGGCAGGGCCTCACCAGGTGTTGCAGTCCATCTTCACCGTTTCTCCCGGGGCATACTCTTTGCCCTGATGGAAGCAGGGACACCTTTCCAGGGCCACACACCTGTTTTCATGTCGGACCTGAGGGAAAAGAATCCACAAGTCTTGAGGGCCCCACTGGGGAAGCCACCTGGGGCTTGAGCCTCCCACCAAGCCCTGCACAGGAACAAGTAGGGGACAGTTTCTGCCACAGGCCAGGCCAGGACAGGAAGCCCACACACGGGCCGGGGCTTGGCAGACATGAACAGCTGTCTACACAGCTCCTGCCTATCAGCGGAAGACACTGCTGCCCTCTGCCTCTCACCCTTCTGGGGGCCCTATAACCGGAGACACCTTTCTGAACAAGTCGGAAGGCCCTGAAACGTGCGTACCCTTAAATCCAGCCATTTCTCACAAAGGATTTCTCCAAAGGAAACAGAGTTGTGGACAAAGATTAATGGAGAATTTTTTATCATCGCAAAAGGAAAGAATGGAAACAATCAAGTGCTCAACGATAGGAAAATGGTCCAACCCATCTAGGAGTCCCCAGCTGCCACCATCCCGTGGTGCGGTTACAATGGTCCTCTGCAAGTACCCTAAATGATGTGCGAAATAATTACGCTGTTAGTTTTTAAAATAAGAAAGAAAACTATATATACACATGGTTCCAAATTTATATCTATTTCAAAAGAGACTAGAAGGAAACACACGACTTGCCTCTAGGTGGTGGGCTGGGAGAGGGGAGTGGGAGGATTTTATTTTCTTTTTTGGTTTTTAAATTTTTTTCCAAATGATCCTTAGTGAGCATGTGTTATGTTTATAATTAAAGAAAATAGAGACTATATTGAATAAAATTAATATGCACTTAATGCTCTGGAGGAGGGAGCTGAGTACTGGACATAGGTAGAGTCTGGGGGCTTGTCCGAGCCCCACGAGCCCCTCCTCCCCAGTCCCCTGATATTCTGATACACTCTCCACGGGGTATGCTCTCCTTCCTGTCCTCCAGCCCTCAGGAAGTCACGTATGTGAGCACATCATACTCCACAGGTCTGCCGGGGCCGGGGCAAAAAAAGAACCAGGAGCCACCTGGCACAGTTGGCCAAACCCACTGCTCAGGGGCAGCCCTGGGTGTCTGTTCTGGCATGGCCCAGCCTCGGGTGTTCTCAAAGAGGCCTGGGTCACCCCAGGTGACAGGACCATGGCACCTGGTTCCAGAGCTACCGGAGGGGTGAGAAGCCCCAGGTCTGGACGGCTTAGGCTCCATGTGACCCAATCACTCCCACACAAGCCTGAGCTCCCAGGGCTTGGAGCCAGACAGAGCAGACAAAGCCTGGGAACAGGGCAATCCCAGGGCTTTCGTGCCACAGACCCGGGCTAAAATTGTGTGTGAGCATGCGTATGCATGTGCGTTTGCGTGTACGTGTGAGCATGCGTGTGTGTGCACGTGTGTGTGTGCGTGTACGTGTGTGTGTGCGTGTGCATGTGTTGCGGGGGGTGCAGGGGAGAATGGCCTCCTCTACTTAACCAAACACCACCTCAAAGCCTAACTGGCTGGGCAGAAGGAGAGTGCAGAGCGAGGCAGTTGCAGGCCGGCCACGTTCTTGGTAGCGCTTTCCTCCTAGAACTGCTGTTCTTGGAAGACGATGAGCTTAGCCACCCAGCAGGGGAGATGGCAGCTTGGTAGGAGCAGGAAGGGGCTGAAAAGCTCTCCCCGCTGGAACCTTCAAAGGCTCTGTCACAGTTAGGGTCCATCCCCACATTCCCCCACCCCCACCATCAGCTCTGAGGTCCCAGGCCTGCCACCTAGTGGCTGCTATAGGAATGACTGACGCATCGCCTGGGGAGCCCTGCCGCGCCGTCCAGCGCTCACCCTAGGTTAACGGAGACCAGATGATAAGCCTCCTTACCAAAACGTTACGAGAGACAGAAGGGAGGCCGGATGATAGGGTGGAATCCAGGAAACAGCCCCACTCACCTCACCTCTGCAGAACACACCTGAGCGGCCCCTCACCTGCAGGCAGGCTGGCTGGAGGGCTCCGGGCCTCTTGGTCCTCAAGCTGCATGTTTTTACCTCTCTCCGGCATATTCAACATATCCACAAAACTCCCACACCTCCGTGGCTCAAGGAGTCCCTCCCTCCGCCCAGGGGTGGGTCTACAGAAGCCTCTTCCAAAGGACACGACACTCAGATCCCAGCAGGGCCACGAGAGAACACTGCCGCCACCGCAGCCGCAAACCGCACGGCTGCTCTCTGCCCTGACTGGTGCTAGCAGAGGAGACTAGTAATTGACGGTTACAATATTAAAATAGGACCTGGATGTTAAATGAGGCCCACGATGAAGACAGCAGCGGCACAGGGTTAGATCCGGAAGTTAGAGCTGGAAAGGAGACAAAAGACGACCTCAAAGGAGAGGAAAGGGTTTCCAGGCCACGGCATGAGCTGACTTGGGAGAGAAGATCAAGTAACAACAGCCCAGCTAAAAACACCCGGGGAGCCCCAGAGCATAAAGAAATTCATGGAGATAGAAATTCATTAAAGGCAGACGGCAGGGCGCGAACAGGGAGCAGACGAGGGCTGCCCAGGTAAGTGGGGCAGGCCAGCCCAGCAGCCTCTAGGAGAACTTTGTGGCAAGCCACGGAAACCTCGCGATCAAAATGAAGAGGACCATCTCCGCCTAGTGTCTGTCCCTTGGACACCAGAAGAATACTATGACAAAGTTTATGAATGTCCTTTGAAGACTTCGGAAGAAAACATGGCAGAAATAGCCGTCACGTTCTTCATCAACTCAAGACACCTAGAGTAAGAAAGGCTCCAGCCCAGAACAGGGTACCCAGTCTTGGTCAGCTCCAAGAAAAATTACAAAGTAGACACAAGTTGCTTTTGTTACCCTTCTCTGAAGAGGCCCCATCCTCCCCCTGCTCCATACATGAACATGGTGCTAATTCATTCTCCAAAACCCTTTTTGCCTTCCAACTGCCCTTGTTTATTCTCCTGTTTCATTAACACTCCCAGCCCAACACAGCTGATTTCAACCAGAGGTTTGCTGGGAGGAAAGCAGTCTGAGTAAATAACTCTCACTAAGGTGCAAATGACTCTTCCTGTGAGGATTTATGAGGTTGGAAGGCTTTTGTAAGCTCTTGCTCCTTAACCAAAGTGAATCTATGCTTGTTATATTTCAGTAAGCCTGATTAGGTGACAAATTATGCAACACGTAGTAGATAGTTCTGAGACAGGAGGGCTTCCTTGGGCCTTTTAAAATTACATCTCATAGGATTTACAATGCCCACGTGTGAGGCCCCTCTGGCTGGGCCCAGAACCCAGGCTCTGGATTTTAAGGAGCAGTGCTGAAGTCTTTCGGTCTTCACATGGGGCACGAGAAACCTGGGCACCCAAGGACCAGGGACGTGAACACACCTCTCAGCGGCCAAGGGGTTCCTGATACCAGCAGAGCTGGGTGCCAGGTTGGGAAATACAGGTTTCAGAGCCTAAGTCAGCATCCCGCAGACAAGATACCCCATTTTCATCAGAGGCCTGCGTGTTTGAGCACCCAGTGACCTGGCCTCCCAGAGGGAGACCAGGAGGACTGAAGGAGCCCTGGTCTGGGAGTCAGGGGACCAGAATTTCCACTGTACAACTTCATAGCCTTGAACTGGGTTGTGCTTCTCAGTCCCCTGTGCAAGAGAAGGGGTTGAAACAGTGGGTCCTAAGGGTCCCCAGGGTCCCTTCTCCTCTGCCTGGCTCCCGCGCGCCTGGGAGTTGAGCGGGGCGGCCAGTTGTGCTTTTCTGCCACCCAGTGGTGGAAGCCGGTAATATTCTAACTTAAAGGGGTGGATGCTTCAGGCAGAAAGTTCACTCAAGAATTTCCAAACTAGAGAAAAAGACTTAGGAAGTCTTCCAGTGCAACCCCCTCATTTTATTGATCCAGTGGGTCTCAGAATGTGAACACTGGTCTGAAAAGTTTCTCCCAGGGTGTGCTAACTAATTCCCTGTAGCGTCACCGTTCATACTAGGGTTCATGGTTTCCCTCCATGAACTTATTACAGCAGTGGTCATTAAACCGCCACTTACTAAGCACCTCCCAATCTCCAGTCTTCCCAACAGCCCTTCTAACCCAATTTTACAGGTGAGAAAATTAAGACATCAAGATTTTAAGTGACTTGCCACTGAGTTAAGTAGCTGTCAGGAGCCAGGATTCACACCCGGAAGTGTGGGATTCCAACACCAGGCCTTTTTCCCGTGGCTTCCCCACCAACCATTTCCCATGGTGTTGACCACTTAGCAAAAGGCCCCCTGCCCTCCTTGTTCCCGTGCCAGGAGACCTTTGCACACTGGCAGGAACAGAGTCTGCAGCTCGTGGAGTGGACCAGAAAACCTCGGCTGTAAGCGGGTGCCAGGCCTGGGACAGGTCAGAAAGAGAGGGGCTCCTTCCCTGTCCCCCAGCATTTTCAAACAGGTTCTTCCGGGCATGCAATGGACTCTGAGGGACACCTTGAAGGAGGAGAGGCCATCTTCAGCTGAGGGCACTGCTCCTCAAAGAACAGGCCCCAGGGCAGGGCCAGTCTGTGATGACGTAAGTACAGAAACTGAGAGAAAGTGTTTAGAAAATCTTACAGCAATCTGAGGGAATAATGTCATGTCTGTTACACATAATAAAATTGGGGGGGACTCATATTTTGTATCTCATTGCTTTTTTGTTTCATTTTTCTGATAATTCATTGTTATTGTATTTACAAAAGAATTGGTCCACAACAGATTAGAAGTGTAAGGAAAAGGGTCCTTCTGGGATCTCTCCTGTGGACAGGAGGAGCCGACAGTGCAGCCTCTGAGACAGCCTCAGTTATTTATGAAACAATAATTAAAGCTATTCCTACAATTTCTACAGCACTCTCTGGTTTCAAAAGTGCTTTCACATACATCTCCTTTGGGCCCACGGCCAACGTGTCATGAAGGCAGATTAGGAAGTAAGTGTCCACGTAACGGACGAGGCAGCTGAGCTGCAGGTAAAGGTGGACGATGGTGTCCGTGGGGCCAGGAGGCGGGGAAGCCTGGCCTGGCAGCCCTCTGCCTGGAGCCCTGCTCCTGCTGGGCGCTCGCTGCTCTCGGTAGATCTGCCCCCAGGAAAAAGCTATTTCCCTCTCCCCTCTCAAGTCCTCAGAATGCAGAATCCGTGACCCTCTTCACAAACCCTTGGTGACAGCCCACAACCCTACCATCTCCCACAAGGGACAGGGAGGACAGAGAAACACCCTGTGGGTGGGTACCGTCTGCCCCATCACATGGGCCCAAAGCGTTTCCAGCCCCATTTTCTTTGTCTCACGGCCAAGAACATGTGTCCCGCCATGCGGCCAGCACCCTGCGCACACTTAATAAATTACACAGACTTCTCTGCTCTCCCGAATCTGGCCTCAGCAGTTCGCACGTTTGTCGGCATCGTAACGAAGCAGTTGTAAAAATAACCTCATCTCCTGCAATGTGAGCTTTTGCGTTTATGATCCCCTGCAGTTGAGGTGATGGGTGTCCAAATGCTGTCCTCAGCATGCGTGCCAGAGGCTTCGGGATGCCAAATGACCTCCTAGTGGTACGTCCACGTCCTATGCATGAGTTCTCACTCTCCACTTGGGATTTGGATCATAATGAAATTATTGTGATTATTCTTATTTATGAATATCTGTATTGTTTCCTACATGACCAAAAAAATGCATTTAAAAGAATTCCTGAAGCTGCCATAATCCTGAGTGATGTCCCTTTTCTTGCTGAGATTTCCCTGACATCAGGAGAATTTCTCCTCCAGGCATGATGCAGGGACAATGATCTATGTCCCCCTCCAAAGCTCTGAGACACTCAAAATAAAAGTCTCTAGGGGTAAAAAGAGCAATAAGGAAGATTCCCCTGCCCGCCCCTATTCTGGGCCCCCACCCAGGTCCGAGGTTCCCCCATAGACCCTCCATGAAGATCCACCTTCTCCTAAGGCATCAGTAACACCTTCCAATTTGAAGGTGCTCACTGGCCAATCTCTAGTTCCTACATCTGGAAAAGGTGGTTCTAGAATCCTCAGAGGCTAAAACAGAGGGGAACACCCAGGGCAGAATTAATAAGAGCTGGTCACTCTGGGAGAAGATAGGGTTGCAGGGTCAGTAGAAAAGCACACTCTGATTCCAGCCTTCCTGAGGAACACTGGGGATGGGTCCAAGTTCCCTCAACAGAACCCTGGCAGCTCCCACGGTCCAGGCCACCGGCCCTCGGTCAGGGTCCTGGGCATCACTAATTTCCCTCCACAGCCACAGGAGAGCCGTCCTGCCTCTTCCATCCTGGCTCTACAGCCCCACAGGCCCCTCACCACTCACTTTGGGTATGAGGAATTGGAGTCAGGGAAGGGGAGAAGACAGGATGTATTTGAAAGAGAAAAATCCAGAAGCTGCATCCTTCAAGGTGGCAAGAATAATACACATATAATCTATTTACTACGAAACTGGCCAAAGATAGACGTGGGAGGGAGGTCAGAGGCCTGGGCATGCTCAGGTCACCTCTGCCAGCAGAAGCTCTGGAAGATGCGCTCGGGAGCTGGGCAGGTGCAAGGCCGCACAGCCTCGGGCCACGCGTGGCCTCACGACGGCAGCCCCCGCGCCAGGATCCCGGAATGTGAAGAGTTGGCCAAGACCTCAGACTCACTTTACAGATGAGGAAGACAAGCTTCCGTGTGGGGAAGAGGCCTGCTGGCCCAGGGCTTGCTAGTGGCCTGGCAGGGCATCAGTGTCCTCTCTTGAAATGGAAAGTTTCATGCATAGATGCAAATCATATGCAAACACACGTGTGCCCCTCCATCTCATACCATGGAATGCGGCCCTAGGGAAAATTCTACTGGAAATGCCTGTTTTCACTTGTAAGTATTTTTTGGAAATACTTTGCTTCCTACGGCACTCCCGTAAGCTAAGTTCTTATATTTTCGTCAGATCTCATCGGGGTCAACCCCAAACATTTTCCCACCAACTCCCTCCCTGACTTTGGGGCTGACCTGGCCACGCTCTTCCCCACCCCTGTTCCCATTACCACCGCCCCCATCACCATCCATGTCTAGCACTTGTTTCCTCCTCTCGCTGGCTCCACAGCCCCTCACTCATCCCTGCCCGCAGGAAAGTGGCAGGGAAGGCACCAGCCCTGTGCGGTGGGGGCTCACCATGCCTCGGGGGCAGAGGCAGCCAGACACGCAGCCCACGCTCATGCACTCCAGGTCGTAGTTCTGGCACGTCTTGGCGCACTCCAGCCCTTCAGCCCGTGGGTTGTCGGCAGGGCACACCAGCTTGACCATGGGGGGCCGACAGGACAGGCTCCTTTTGCCTTGAGGGTAGGAAAATCAAAGGGGGGATTAGTGAAGGAGTGAATGGATCTACCTCTGCACCATCCTTTGGTCCCCAGGTGCCACGCAATTGAAGAGACTCAGAGCTGCCCACTCCCTGGGACGAGATGCTGCCCAACCTCTGAGCCAGGTTCCCGGTGCGGGACTGGGAGGGCAGCCTCGCCTGCCCATCTGAGTTCCTGACTGCAGGCCTACACTGGCGGTGGCTCTCCCATCCCGCACTCACCCGAGGGCCCACACTTCCCAGCACCCTCGGTCCTGCTGTGGCAGGTTGCATTAAATCAGGATGCATTGCAGAAATGTCCAGACTCAGGCTTTACAAGACTTGGGTTCGGGTGCTAAAAAAGGAGCTTCAGTGGGACCCAACAGAACCATTCCTAAAGGGTGACAACTAACGTAGGAAGAGGAGGCTGTTCAACCACAAAGACTTAAAGGGGCCTTTGCTCAAATGCCAGCCCCTGCCCAGCCACTCTGTTTAAATTTGTGGCACTCCATCCCCGACGCTTCCTCTCTCCTCCCGCCTCGTTGAGCTCCATCTGTATACTGCATACATCCTTCTCACCGTGTGACACACTACACATTTCACTGGCTGACGCCCGCGCACTGGGCCCACTAGAATGCATGCTCCGTGAAGGCAGGGACTGCTGTCCACCCTGCTCACGGACAGCTCCCAGTTCCTGACAATTAGTAGGTACTAACGCTGATTGGATAATGATGACAACAGATGACTGATACAGCATCTTTCTTTCCAAAGCCCTGGGGCACTTAAGCATTTATGTCACTGACTATCTCCTGTGGGCAAGAAAGCCAGAATTTCCAGCCTTGTTTTCATACGGAAGCTTTTGCTAGGAAACAGAAACTCCAAAAGGTTAAATGGCGTCTCCCAATCTGCACAGAATTCTAGGAGTTTCCTGACTTTGAGAAAGGTAACACCTTCCAGGGACTAGACTAGAAGGCCCTGAGCAAGAGGAGCGTTAAAGACGGGTCAAAGAGGCAGGATGCAGCAGAAGCGGGGGAGTGCGGGGAACGCTGAGAGTGAGAGAAGGAAACAGCCAGAAAGTTTAGGGACCTTGTGGTCACAAGTTCTGATTTCAACTTTTGAGCCATCCACGTGCTGGGGATCTTGCCCCAGCTCTAGGCTGAGACGCTGCCCAGCCAGTCCCGCGGGGAGTCAGACCTCTCACCCAGGGCAGCTGGGACTCAGGCGCGGGGCACAGAACTGGGCGCCTGGGGAGAAGCGGTCTATGGAAAGTGAGAGGCAGAGAGAAGTGGTCACCCACCTCTCTCCCTCCCCTGGAAGTGTCCTTTCTAAGCAAGGACGATCCTTCTGGAAGCAAATAAAGCCCCTGTGATCCACAAACCAGCATCACACCAGCCCCCTCTCCCTTCTTTGCTTTGTCCTTTAACAGTACAGCAACTATCCGGACCTTCAAACTGAGAGCAACTGGCCCCAACCTCCCTCTTTCAAACCCATCCGAGAAGCTTTCTAAAGAACGAGGTGTCCTCGTCAGCATGTCCATGGGGAACAAGAGGCCACCAAAGAAGAGCGATTGTCACCACAATCAAGGCAGCCAACTCACTCAGCTCTTTACTCAGCTAAGTTCACTACGGGCAACACACAGGTCTCACTGAACCCACCTTGCTGGCAATTCAGTTTTCCTCTTCTACAAAACAAAATACTCTTGCTCGGTGATTTGGATTTACACATGCAAAGGTATGTCTTAGCCTGAAAGCCACTCACACAGACCCAGACATTGCGGCAATCCCGGGCCAAGCCAGACCCGTGCCTGAATGCACGCGCCCATGGGACAGAGCCACCCAGCTCTCCCCGACCCCACGCCTGAGCATCTGGGCAAAAGGGAGGCGAGGGCCCTTCCAGGGCCGCGGTACTCACTGCGGTGGGCCAGGGGACTGCCGAGCACGCCGTCCGGCAGCAGGCTTCCTGGGGCTCCACTCATGGTGCAGTGCATGACGCCGTCCTCGCAGTAGCTGCCGAGACAGGGAAGCACAGCCCAGCCCAGCTTTCCCATGAGTGTCTGCACCTGCTGCCAGCGTGGCGCCACCTCCGCTCACTCTCTGCCCCTCCAACCGGGCTCCCAGTCCCCAGCTCCCCTGAAGCACAGCTTGCTAAGGTCCCCAGTGACCTCTGTGACATGAAACTCCATGTAATTTTTTTTAGTTCTTTTCTTACATGATCCCCTTTGACATTATTCATCACTGCTGACTACTCCATTCTCCTAGGGAAAAAAAAGTCTGTCCTGCTTCTCCTCCTGCTTCCCTGGTCGCCCCTTCTCAGCCTCAGCAGTCACTCACCCCCACCGGCCGTCCCCCGCCTGGCCCGTACTGTCACCCTTGCCCAGGCCCCACGCTCTCTTCTCACACTGCGCTGTCATCCACACCCCCACTGGAATCGCAGATCACTCACAAGCTGACGGCAGCAGCTCGGACCTCTCCTCTGAAGCCCATATGCTCAAACGTCTGCACGGCAGCTCCCTGGGGTGGACACTTCGAAGGACACTTCGAACTCAGTATGTCCAAAATGAAATGATCGGCCCCCCAAAGCCAGTCCTCTTCCAGGGCTCATTCACTGAACGGTGCCACCATCCATCGGGTTTCACAACCAGAAACCCGGGTCACCCCTGACTCTGCCTTCTTCCTCATGCTCTGTCTCATCCTCTGATCCACCACCAAGCCCTTGGACGTGGCCTCCCATATATCACTGGAATCCATATCCTCTTCTTTATCTCCACCGCCACGAGACGAGACACTTCTTG
>NW_012136525.1:3311361-3341966 GCF_000956105.1 Propithecus coquereli | reverse complement strand
CTCCCAGTCCCAGACACAGGTTGTCACCTGCTCCTCGCCACCACCAACAAAGCTGTGATGAGCATCTCCAGACACGCGCCCTTATGAGCCTGTGTGAGGATCTCGTTAGTACACCTGCCAGGGAGCACAAGTGTGGGGACATCGGTGTGGACACCCAATTTGCACGTGCTGTGCCAAGCGCCCTCCTAGGGGGCTGCACCAGGCTGTGCCCCACCGTAGCAGATGAGGGGCCCAGGTCCACCAGTCATTATCCAGATTTCTAACCTTCCCAGTATAGTATGAAGTCATACTTATTGTTCTAATTTGCATTTCCCTAATGGTAATCATTGTAAATACTTTTAATGTGGCTGCTGATCAATAAATATTCACTGACTGAAGAAGAGAATCAGCCCTTCTCTCTTCGGGCACATGCAGAACCTGTGCCTTCTAGTTTTTAACTAATACTTAGTTTAAAAAAAAATAAAATCCTCCCTCAAATGTCATGCTCTGACATTTGGACATAACCCCAAAGCTTAATTTTATAAAAAGCTTTGCAGATGGGTTAAAAATCAACTCCTGGCCCCAAGCCTGGCCTCGGCTGAGCTGCTGCTGAGATCCAAGCGAGTGCTGAAGCCCCTCCCGGCCACCTGTGCTGCGCCTGCCCACACCGCCATCGTCGGCACTCGTGCGCCAGTGTGTTGTCTAAAGAATAAAAATAAACAGCCACGGATAAGCCCTGAGTTCCTTCGGGCTCACCTTCTCCATGAAATCCAATTTTCTAAGTGAAGCGAAGACAGGATGCCCAGGAGCTTTCAGCCCTGGTGCCAGAAGGGGAGACACAGGAAGAGGAAGCAGTCATGGAGAGGTCACTGATGTCAAGCCTGAAAAGAGCCTGCAGCCAGGGCCAGTCCCCAGCCCTGTTCACCCAGGGGCTGCCGCACGCCACCTCCCACCTTGCCTGTTATGGTGAAACAGTTGCTGACCTCCAAGTCATCCCAGCTTCCTATAGTCTGGCCTTTTTCCTCCCACTGTACTACTGAAACATGGGGGCCACCATGACCTTCTGATCACCAAATTCAACAGCCTATTCTCAGTGTAATATGAAGAGTTCAAGAGTACCTGGGTTCTAGTTACATGCTGGATAATTGGGGAAAGTGATATTCTCTCTAAGCCTCAAATTCTCTACTAAAAATGCAAGCTCTGCCTGACCTACAACGTTGTTTTAAGGTCCCAGAGAGAAATGCCTTGAAAACCATAGCCAGGCAACTGTAGTAAAACAACCACCAGGCTAAGGCCAAGGCCAAACCAACAGAGGATGTTACCACTCCCTTCTGCCCTCATCTCCACGATATGGCGCCGTCCTGGTTCTACCCTTGCGCTGGCCTTTGATCCTTGGCCTCTCTCAAGCAATCATCCTTTTCCTCCTCTTGCCCTCTGCACCTTCCCCCAAGTTCTGACTCAGCCCTCTTTTCTGCTCTTTGGCCCACTCCCCCTGGTGAGCCTCTCAACCCTTCTGGCTACAACTGTCACCTCCACAAACCTCTCTCACTCACATTCCAAACCCATAATTCAAGCTCAACAGCATTGCATTCATTCACCAAGGTGTCCTCTCCGTAACTCAAAGTCATTAAATGCAAAACTGAACTCACTACTTGCCCTCCACCTCCAGAGAGCCCTCTGCTGTTCTTGCTGGTACTTTCCTCCAGGGGTTCAAGTTCAGGACCCTGGGGCCAACTTTCACTGCACCTCCTCTTCCCAGACATCCTAGGAGCCCACCTGCTTCCCTGGCATCTCTGGCTTCCCCGGCATCTCTGGCTTCTCCCTCCATTTCCACTGCTGCCCCTGGGTCCAGGGCCTTACTGCCTTTCCATCAGTCTGGTCAACGTGTCCCTGCCTGCATACCTCATGTAGCTTCCAGAACCCACACCCTAAAGCTACTCTTGATCCTATTTGCTCCCTGTTCAGAACCTCCCAGGGCCCTACTGCCTACTGCTCAAGCCTCAGTCCTCCCCTACCTTTCAAAGACGGCTGAACCTCTAGTCTCATATGTCCTTCATATAACATCCGTTTCTAGCCCAGGATCTGCCTTGGGGATTGTGGAATACTCCTTGTGCGCTTTAGTCCCTAGACCTCTGCCCCACCGAAAACAACCCTCTTCCCATCATTCCAGGCCAACCTGTGCTGTTGGAATCCTCCTCGAGCTCAAAAGCTGTTTCTGGTGTGAAATTTTTCCTAATTCCTCCTAAATGGAAATTATCCTCCCCCTTCCTGAACAAGCAGGGCTTTTCACATCTCTCATATGGCCAGTCTACCAAATGTCATAGTTACTTCATCTTGGTAAATACTTATTGTGTACCTACTTTGTGCCAGAACTGTGTTAGGTGCTGTGGATCAGGGCCTAAGATACGGTCTCTACTCTTTGGGCAGTAACAGCCTAGGGGGCAGATGCAACACGTTTTACTGAAATCCAAGCCCAAGAGCAATAATTGTTTTAACAGAAGTATAAACAACCTGTTTTGGGTACATGAGGTTGCAGGGGCTGCAAATTATCTCACTTGAGTAATGAAAAAGCTTCATACCAAATGCAACATGCAGGTCTTGTTTGGGTCTTGCTTTGAACAAACCAATTATAAAAAGACATTTTTAGACAATCAGGAAAAAGTGAACATGGGTTGAATATTAGATGTTATTAAGGAATTATGGTTAATGTTTAGGTCAATAATGGTATTATGGTTATGTTTTGTAAGTGCTTATCTATTTGGAAATATATGCTGAAGTATTTGTAGGTGACGTGATATATCTGAAGTTTTCTTCAAACTATTTCAGCCAAACAGGGCAGGAGTCTATAGATAAAGTAAGAGTGGCAAAGCGCTGAGAATGGATACATTAGGGTTCCTTATACTATTTTCTCTATTTTTATGTCTGTCTCAAATTTTCCATAATCAGGAGATTTTAACTGGACTCCCTAGTGGAATGTCAGCTCTTTTGGGACCACACTGTGTCTGGTTCATCTTCAGATCACCAGTTCTTTGCCAGAACCTGAGACAGAAGAGGTGACAGGTAAGTGCTTGCCCAGCAAATGTTCTGTTGCAAATTTCTCCTGCGGTGATAGCAGCCCTGTGTTGAAACCACAGGGGCCTGGGCAAAGAGCTGCAAGACGCAAGCATGATTCAGAGTTGAGAAATGGGGTCCAACGCATGACAGTTGGAAGTAAAGCTCAAGAACTCCTACTGCCAGCCTGGAGTACCAGTTCCCTGCATGGTAGGGAAGTCAGAAAACCTGGGCCGAATGCCAGCTGAGCTTGTGACATGTTGTACAATTATGGACAAGCTAGTCCTTTCTTGGGCCTCAGTTTACCCATCCATGAAGTGAAGGACTCTTCCTCTCCAGCTCTGCCATTCCAAAGGACCGTGGCTCTGCTGCCTGCACTTACCACATGGTGTGATGGTCTGAGAAGATGTCTTCGGGCTGGAAGATCTCCCCATCGTAGTAACAGGGGCACTTGGCCTTGGGCACACAGTCTCCCCTCTCGTCCAGGTAGAGCCCTGGGGGGCAGAAGCAGCCTTCCAGGCAGACCTCGTTGCATTCCTCATCCGGGTAAGAGAGGGAGCGGCAGGTCAGATTGCAGGGAGTCCCACACTGCAGGTACACCTGGCCCTGAGGGCAGCTCAGCGCTAGAGAGAGGGGAGAGGGAGGAAGGCCTCAGTGGAAACACAGGACAACAAGGACTGTGCTTCCAGGACTGGGGGTGCCACCCTTGCAGCTATGACCCTAACTGCACCTGTATGGCCACCACCTTCATTTCCTCCTCTGAGCAAAGGTACATTTCTCAGCACACAAACGTATATTATAATTATGGAGGCACGCTCTCCTCCCTTCACCTCTGAATTCTCAAATCCTAGGACAGAGTAGAAATTCTGGTGGGTTTTGAAGCTGTGAATATTAAAAAGAACTGGGAATGACAGGCAAGGGTCTCTCCATGAAGATAATGACAATAGCTACCATTTATTGAGCACCTACTGAATGCCCTGCTCTTCACACGAGCTTCACGCCTCGCCCAGTGAGTTCGCTCCCCTCATCCCCTTTCTACCTGTAACAAAACTGAAACTCAAGCCGAGTGACTTGTCAGTGGCAGGCCCCTCAGGAAGACGCAGAGGCAGGATTTGAACCCAACTCTCTGTGACCCTAAATCTCATCCTCATAACCATGATACTCTAAAAAGGAAACAGTCCCTTGGGGGACATGCTAGTCACAAAGATCAGGGACACTCTTGCACCTGATGTGGGCAGCGCCCACCTACCCACAGCCCTCACCCTCCCTGGCTCCCACAGAGAAATCTCACAGGAGACAAAAGCCAGGAGAAAGTGTAGCAATACACTAAGCAGCTAAGAGAATGTGTTCTGTATCCCAGATACTTGGGTTCCAGCCCCAGGTCCACCATTAGCCAGCCATGTGACCTTGGGCAGCATCCTCACCGGAAGTACCAACAATAGCCACCTGAGTCCCTGTGGAGGTTAAATGAGCTACCATGCTTAGAAGAATGCCTGGCACGTGGTAACGCTCACTGCTCTTATTGTCATTACTAATGCTGGGGAAACACAGCCCCAGCCCCAGCACAGTGGCCTGCAATGGAAGGGGTATTCCAGAGAAAGGTCTAGGTCCCAGGAGGCCTGGCATTCTGACGATGAAAATCTTTGCTGTAGGGGAAGGAGGACAGGGAGGTGGGAGGAGCACTGCACCCTTGCAGAACGCTTTCCCACTGCTGACCAGCTGCTGTCTAAGAAGTGAGAACCTTGCTCTGGTCACGCTGTTCCTGCAACCATCAGAGTCCTTCCCTTCTCTGTCACAATCGTTTCCACAGCAGAAACCCCCAGCAGAGCATTTCACAGGCACTATAAAAGTAGGCTCTGGCCATGAACCTCACTGTGGGGGCAGAACCTCTGGAGCAACCCTGCGCCCTCCCCCGCCGGCAACCACCTTGGACTTGGTGTTTGAAGGCAGCCTGGAAGAGTGGGAGCTCCCTAGTCATGTTAGACATTGATCTTTCTCCGAAAAAGTGGAGAGGTTGGGTCCCCGGATGAATATTGAGAGGGAGGGCAGGTTAAGATGGGGCGTGTGGGCAATACAGGTGGAGATTCCTTTCAACTCTCCGCGTCTACGACGACAGGGCACATTTCGTCCATTAAAGAGCTGCTAGACTGGAGAGCTTCTTCTGTTCTGGTAGACCATCTCTGGCTTGGCGCCTCATTAAATTTCTCCCTTGGCCTTCTTCTCCAGAAGAAATAATGCACATGTCAGTTTCATTTATTCTGTGCCACCATGTGCCACGGGCTCCGTGTGCTGGGCCCAGGAGTACAGAGACGAGACCGTGGCTCCTTGCTTTCAAGACAGGACACAGGCAAGAACCCAGGAGTCCTGCCCAGCCTCTCTGGACTCACAGGGAGAGCCCAAGGCCATCCGGCAGCCTTATTTCCTGTCACCTAAACCCACAGAGACAGATCCCTCTTGTCCTTAAAAGCCTTCAGGAAAAGTTCCTCCCCACCCCCCAGCACTGTCTGCCCTATCACACAGCCTCAGGAGTCAGGACATTCTTTGATGGAGTCTCAGTCCCTCTACCGTGTCAGCCCGTTTCCCTTGTTCTGTTCAGCGGAGGTTAAGAACAGCTGCTCATGAGAGATTAAAGAATATTTTGGTGGGCCCTTAGCAGTCCAGGAGAATGTCCTAAATTGGGAAACCCATCGGATGCTGTAGCGTCTAATATTGGTGGACAACCAAAGGATATTCATTAACAGCGCCTCGTTTACTCCTCATTGCTTTCTCCAGTTTCTACACAGCAAACACTCACGAGGAAACTGAAGTTCAGAGGGGTCGGCTGCAGGGCTCAAGGTCACACAGCTGGTAGTCACAGGCAGGCTGCCAGCAAAGACCCAGGCTCTGTTCTCCCAGCCACTAGCCCCTCACTCCCTGAGACTTCCCAGAGCCCGAGGGGGTCAGGGACAGAACAAGCCCTGCACTTATGCACTTGCTCCCTTTCATCCTTACTCTTATCTCTGTCCCTCTTTTGTATGACATCGCTTTGACTCAAAATATGAGCTGGCACCTTAGACCTAAACTTCTCCTCAAATACACATTGTTAACTCCTTTCCCCATTTCTCAAAGCTCCTCTTTTCCTGCTTCTATCGGCACCACCTATGTTTTAACAGGAATGCATCTACTTCACCCTAAAAATCAAAATATCCACCACCTTATCCTCACGGCACATCCTCCTCACTTCTCTGCTTAACTGCTGCTATTCTACCGTTGGAAACAACTCTTCTCTACTAAGACAGCAGCATTTTAAAACCATGATCAAGTACACCTCCTCCAAAAAGCCTTCCTTGGTTGTCCCTGCCCTTACTCTAATCATCCTTTTACTCAGTGTGATAGGTACCTAGTAGGGGGTCAGTTTCCATTTGTGCCTCAAAAAGGAAGCTTGAATTTCTACATCATCACTATCACCTGACCACACTGGGCACTCAGCAAAACAGAAAAGTGAGCACAATCTAGCCACTCAAGGGACCAGAGTGTAGGAGCCGATACCAACGTGATGACAGGAATCTAATGGTGCAGAGTGAGAATCTAAAGTCAGCTGGGGCCAAGTGATGTAACTTAGCTTCATGTAACTTTGTATTAATACAATGCCAGAGCCTTAGGCCAGGGATCCCCCGATGGTTTGCCTGAAGCTATAAACAAAGGATGTGCGTGCGCATGTCCCGTTGCCTCCATCAGACTCGAGAGACACCGGGACCCACGGTGATCTGGGACCCTCTCACTCCACAACCTGACGGTGCATGTATCGAACACTAGGTGGCAGCAGCCACAGGACCGCTCTGCTTCGCAGGGACCCCAAGGTTCCAGGCCTCTAGGAGAGGGTTCCACCACGTGCTCCTGGAACAGGCCCGTGACGTGGGAGAGCCAGGCCCACTGCGACGTCCTGCCGCGAGGTGGAAGGGGAAAATGGGTGCAAATGAGCCGTCCCCACAACCCCTGCTTGTCCAAATGCCCCGGGGCCCCTTGCCAAAGAAACAATGCAAGGCAAGTGTTTGAAAAAGACACGAGGACCGGACGGAGCCGGCAGGGCGCCCCGGCGATGGGGTGGCAGCCCGAGGGGCGGCGGGCGCGGAGGGCACGCACCACAGAAACCCGGCTCCCGCCAGGCGACGTGCACGCCCCTCCGGGCGCAGGCCGCGGCGTAGCTGGCTACGGCGTCGCACAGGCACTCCCTGCCGTCGGAGCAGGCGCACACGTCGTAGCGGCAGTTGCGCAGGTAGGGCAGCGGGCCGACGGCGCGGTGGCAGGCGGCGAACGCGGGGGACGTCAGCACGGCGCACGCCTCCTCGGCGAACCTGGCTGCGGGGAGAGGGGCAAGCGGGCGTGAGCGGGCCTGCCGCCGGGGGGAGGGGCTGCCGCGGGTGGGGGGCTGCCTCGGGGAGGGGGGCGTCCTCCGCGGTCCTGCCCTTGGGCCCCCTGGGAACGCCCACGCGTGCTATCGCGGACTGGACGTTCCCCGCAGACGACCCGCAGCCCGCCCAGCCCGCGAAGCTTTCAGTGACGTAACTGAGGTGGCAGCGCCCGAGGGCGAGGACTGTGCTCATTTCTTTTCCTTACCGGGCTTTGGCCCTCGGTAAAGGGACTTTGAAGAGCAACTAACCCAGATACAGACTATCAAATGTTGGTAGTAAACCAAAGGCCCGCCCCAAATCCCTCGCACCCCGCCCGCCCCGGTGGGCGCAGTGTCCCGTGGAACGCGCTGGGACGTGGGGATCCTCGGGGCCCCGGCTCACGCACTCAGGCGCGGGTTGAGGGCACAGGGGTCGCTGTGCTGCTTCTGCAGGTCCCGGCAGTCCCCGTGCAGCTTCCAGGCGTTCCCGAAGTCCTCCACCAGGGGCTCTGCCAGGCCCGCGGGCGTGCGGAAGTCGTCGCCCTGGTCGCCGTTGTAATTCCCGCACAGGCCACAGGTCTTCCCCGCGTAGACTGGGGACAGCTGCGGGAGAAGCCAGACCACCTTGGAGCCGCTGCCGCCAAAGCAGCAACAGTGTCGTTTCACTACCGAGATGGTTTTAATCAAAAGAGTCCCCAGGTGAAAAATAAATATTAATAAAAGGCAGCTAAGCCCGGGTCTGCAGAAGAAAAATGTAAAAAGCTGACCGCAGTGTGCGCTCACCAGCTCCGTCCCTGCTCCTAAATCATTAGTCAGCGACCTGTCCTGCCGGAAGGGACTTTAGAGATTAGTCATTGAAAGATGGAGAAACTGAGGCCCAGAGAGGAAAAGTGACTTGCCTAAGGCCACAGAGGCAGTGGCGGGCCTGGGAGGAGTAGGCAGGCTGAGCCCGGTCTGGGCCTCTGCCCTCGTGCCTGTCCCCAGAGGGGCTAAGCCAGGCGGACTGCCACCCACGGGAGTCACGTGCAATTCAGCCCCCTCTAAAGAACATTCGTGCGGGTCACACATGTGGACCCCACACGCAGGTGGAGTCGGCGTGGTCCAAGCCCTCTTGGAGCTCACATTTGATGACAAGGAACAACACCCTCCTCCTATCCTCCTCATTTAACTCCACTGAGCATCACTGAAAAGAAAAGGCCACGCCCAAAGAGGCCTCTGGGGGTTATGATGGCAGGAAGCCCGTGTCAGTGAGGACTCTGGGGCAGACTGCTGTGGGGTGACCAAGAGGGGTCCAGAGTTCAAACTCCAGGCCATTAGCATGCGGCTCATTGTCCAAGCTCAGAGCAAAGTGCACATTCAGGGGCCTCTAAGGGGGTGGAACGTGCCTTTCATTCAGGGCAGCTGGGAGCACCTGCTGGTTTCTATTGAGAGGACCCGGATTCAGAGATGGAGCAGGGCTGGGACCCAGGATTCCTGGTTCCTGCTCTGCAGGGCATTACGGCGGCCAGATGGCCTGCCCATGTTCTGAAACTCTCAGGGGCTAGGCCTGGGCCCCCTCGGGTCATCTCCTGGAGCCGCTGTCAGCTTCCAGCTCTGACTTAAGAAGATGCCAGGTGAACAATCTAGTGGGAAGTTCCAGACCCATATAAAATGCAACCAAGTGAATATTGTTAATAAGAAAGGGAACAGAGTAATGTTTCCTATGAGCTCTACCAATTTCAAGTGCTGTCACATTAGGCACCAAGGCACTCCCTGACCCTCTGACTAACATTAAATACCCCAGTCCTGGCACTTCCTGCCCCCTTCTTTGCTTTATTCATCTGCCCAGGATTTATCACCTCCCGACATATAATATAATTTACTTGTTTGCTTTGTTTTTTGTCTTTCTCCCCCCATTAGAATTTAAACTAAATGAGGCAAGGATTTTTGTCTGTTTTGCTTCACTGCTGTAACCTGAGCATCTAGAATGGTGCCTGTCTTGGTCCATTCTGGCTGCTATAACAAAATACCACAGACTGGGTGGCTTATAAACAACAGAAACTTCTTTCTTACAGTTCTGAAATCTGAGAAGTCCAAGATCAAGGCGCCAGCAGATTCGGTGTCTGGTTCATAGATGGCATCTTGCTGTGTCCTCCCATGGTGGAAGGGGCCACCTAGCTCTCTGGGGTCTTTTATAAGGGCACAAATCCCATTCTTAATCACCTCCCAAAGGCCCCACTTCCTAATACCATGCCTTCGGGGTTAGGATTTCAACATGTGAATTTGAGGAGGACATAAACATTCAGACTACAGCAGTGCCAGTAAGCACTCATAAATGTTTGCTGAATCAATGAACCATTGAACAAATGAATGAATCAATAGATTGTCCTCCTGACACTGGCTGGAGTGCAAGGCCAGCAGTCAGGGCCGCCTGGGCAAAGCAGCACAACTGGTGAAGAGCCTCCCTCCCCTCCCCCACCGCTCGGCCTCTCCCACTCCTCTGTCTCAGACACTGGTGCTCCCCAGAGGCCCTCTTGTTCACCCCCACTCTCTAAAACTGTATCTTCTTCACCCCTCAGCGTGTCTCAGAGGTCACCTTGGCCAGGGGTCAGAAGAGTGGGTGTGTCCATGGACGCCAGGCTGTGGCTGGCAAGGACCGTGCAGAGTCTGAGATGGGGATGCTTAGAGGAGACACTTGCTGTGTGAAATAAACCTCTGCCCAGTGACGGTTCTGACAAAGTGAAGACTGCCAGGGTCTTCCACAGCACGCTGGCTGAGGCTGAGCTGGGCCTGCATGTAGCCGGCTGAGCGCCTGGCCCGCCAGCCCCCCGGGAACAGAGCACACCCAGGAGGGCACAATCAGAGGGCCCCTGGCAACACCTTTTCTGGCAACCCTCTCCCCCAGCCGGCCTGCCTCCAGCTATTTCCGCCACGCCACAGTCCCCCTAAACCCCGGGATTAGCATTCTGAGGCACCCCTCTCCCATCTCAGAGACCCCCTTTCCTGCCTCACACCCAAACCCATAGGACAGCCCCACAGGCCATGGGGTCCTCTCACCCTGTCCTGAATCTTGACCAGGGACATCCTCTTCTTGTTAGCTAAACTGACCAAAACCCAGCCCCAGAAATAATCCTACATCCCTTGCCACAGAAAGAAGTCGGCCTCTTCTTCCCTCAGGGGAGAGGAAGGCAGGTGCCAGGACGAGAAGCCATGGCCCTGCGGACTGAGGGAGGGACTGCGTGGGGGGAAAGCGGCTCTCTGTGGCCGGGAGGGCGCGGAGAAAGTTCTGTGGCTACCCTGGAGCACTGCCTTGAAGACCGAGGGGTGGGAGGTAAGACTGGGCAGGGGTCAGGAGACCCCAATTCTGATCCTCACCCTGTCACCAAACACCCATGAGACCCAGGAAAGTTCCTCTTGCCAGAAATGATGGCTCTTATTTCCAGCTGGAAATGGGGAGTGGACAAGAGGATCTCCCAGACCTTCCTACTCTGTGCTCTGTGGTCACAGGTGTATTTTTTATAAAAGAAAAAGAAGGAGGGTGGGGGGTTGGTTTGGAACTCCCTCAGGGGCTCTAAGACAAGAGAAACAACCCAGCCTCACGGGAAGGGAGAAAACTGGGATCTCTCCGCGATGCCCGGCGCCCTCCCCAGATTCTCCAAGGACTCTGAGGAGAGCAGAAGCACAGCGTGCGGGGGTCGGCGGGGGGACTCCCCAGGGACCCTAGGGCAGGGGCTCCCAAGTGTGGTCTTGGGGCTCTTGGAGGTCCCTGAGGCCCTTTCAAGGGGTCTGTGAGGCCAAAACAATTTTCATAATAATATGAAGACATTATTTGTCTTTTCCCTTCTCATGCTTTTCCAAGCCTACCGTGGAATTTTCCAGAGGCTACATGACACGAAATATTGCAAAAGATTGAAGGCAGAAGGAGTTGCGAGAATCCAGCTGTCTCCTATTACGCCAGCCATTAAAAAGATTTGCTGAGATGTAAACAGTGGTATTATTCTCATTACTTACTTTTGTTTCAGAAAACAGTTGTTTTTCAGAAAAAAAAAGTGTTTATATTAATGTGTAGTGGGTCTATTATTGTTATTTTGAATGAGTTAATAAATACATATTTTAAATGTCTCTGATTTACTTTCTAATGTGGCAAATATCCATATATATAATCCTCACAAAAGATCTAGGTTCCTCAGTAATTTCTAAGATCCTAGAGGCATCCTGAGCCCAAAAAGTGAAAACCATGGGTCTGGTGGGAAAGGCAAAGCTCAGACAGCTAATCCTCGCTCTGCCACAGCTGAGTGGCAGTGGGGGTCGGAGCAGGAGATCAGAACAGAGGATTCGATTCCAGCCCTGAAAGTCTGGGAGTGCTGGACTTCCCTGTGCCTTGGTTGCCTCGCTTGTAAAGCGGCAGTAACAGCACCCACGCTACCTACCTGCCAGGGACATTTCAAGAGAAACCATGGAGGGAAGCCTGGCGACAGGTGTGGATTGCTAGCAATGTGGCTCCAGGGCCACAGAGAACGAGAGGAAGCTGCCCACCGATGCAGAGCCCCGGTGTCCAGGGGAGGAACTTGGTAGTTCCCTGTGCAACCTCTCCCAGGCAGAGGGGCTGCTTCCTCTTGGCTGTGGGTTCCAATGGGGCTCTTCCTGTCCCACCCACAGCAGGCACCCGCAGAGACAGCCCTGCTTCCAGGCCGCGGTACAGTGGGAGATT
Organism: Propithecus coquereli; assembly: GCF_000956105.1. Classification (NCBI taxonomy): domain Eukaryota; kingdom Metazoa; phylum Chordata; class Mammalia; order Primates; family Indriidae; genus Propithecus; species Propithecus coquereli. Next base: position 3,329,877 of record NW_012136525.1, on the reverse strand, counting down.
GGACAGCAAACCCGCCCCTGCCCCGCAAGAGCCCACCCCGGTCTGGGGGCCCTTGGCATACCCGAGCCCCAGAGGGGAGAATCCCCAGGGCGTCCAGAAAACAAACACCAGCTTCTCACACACAAGCGAGGCCTGTTCCCCGCCTGGGGTGTAGGGCAGGAGGAGAAAGGAATTCTTCTCCCACCACACAAAGCCGCTCTGCCCAGAGCACAAGGGGTGCTTTGTAAGGTCGGGCTGCAGGGAGGCCGTGCCTCCGGAGGGGACCTACCTTCACCAGCAGCCTCCCACGGCCGTCCCAGTCCATCTCCAGGTCCTCCCCGTAGCTGAGGCGCACGGAGGCCATCACTGTGTGCTGGATGCGGAGGTCACCTGGAACCCAGCAGGACAGGATTTAGGCTGAGGTGGGGGAGGACGGGGCCATAGGAGGCAGATGTATTGTGGGAAGAGGTGGGATGTCTCAAAGGAGGCAGTAAAAGGATGGCAGCAATGAACAGCAATGAGTTAGGGGCAGGTGGGCTGTCCATGAGGCTTACGAGGGTCTCAGGAAGGGTGATCAGGTGGTTGGAGGGCAAATAGGGTTCCCCCAAAAGGGGCCTCTGTACCCTGGCTGTAACCTGCCATTGCCCCTGCTGCCACTGGAGGGCGGCAGAGGCTCCTGCGGAGCTTTAGGCTCTGTCTACCCTGGAACCCATGCCTGAGACCCTCGGCTGGTGCACGCTGCGTCCGGGTGGAGTTAGTCCTCATGGCTGAGAGATGCTGTGTGCAAGTCTGAGTGCAGCAGTTCTCGCTGCTGCGGGAAGGTAGAGACAGATGGGGGCATAGCCCTTGCCCTGGAGGAACAAACATCCCGTCTCGTTGGGAGACGCAGGAGCACTGGCATTCATGCACATGCTGTGTACCCACTAGCCCACGTTCCTCCACTGTGTGCAATGCTAGGATAATGGGCCGCAGGGTGGCCGGTGGTCATGGAGAAAGAGGAGGAGTCTGAGAGCCCTTTGGGGGTGAAGCTTGGGGGTTATGCCGTGCAAAAGCAGTTTTGCTGCGACAGGCACAGTGCAACCTGGACCAGACACTGGACAGGTAGGTTCTTCCCACAGGCCAGAGGGTCACCTGGCCTTGCCCCAAGTGGCATCCTCTGGTCTGACACCACTAGCCACCCCTGCCCTCTCAGCATCAGCCTCTGCTCCCCTCCCACCTCAAAGCAAAACCACAACCACCTGCACGAGATTCAACTCGCCCCTTTGGCCCAAGTCAAGTGAGAATCCTCTTGGCTCCTTTTCCCATCTACACTCTCTCCCTGGCCTGGAGCAGCCTCCTCATCTGCAGGTGTTCAGCCAGCTTCCTCCTCTAGTCGCCTCCTCCAGGAAGCCTTCCTTTCTTGCAGAGATGCACCCCCACCCTGTCCTCCAAAGATGACTCTCCATCACACTCCCACGAAGAGGTGTCCATGGGCAATGGCCCACGTTGAGAAGAAGGGGTGCTTTGGGGCAAGCCGGGCCAGCCCCAGGCCTGGTGGAGCAACAGGAAGCCCACCTTGCAGGAGGGGCACCTGGACGTCCTGGCCATCCATGGCGACTCCTCCCCCGTGCTTCAGCTTCACGAGGCTGTTGTGCAGGGCAGGCAGCCGGACGGTGACTGAGCGGGTGCAGACAGCATCAGGGTCATCAGCACACTGCCAAGACGGGATATGGGGTGATCCCACTGTACCCCTCACCAGTCCAGCACCCCAGGACCCACTGAAGGACCCAGCCCAGGACCCACTGAAAGAAAGACCCCAGCCCCAGAGAGCCTCTGGCCTCCGTTCTCACAGGACACTCTGTGTGGACGGGGCCCCGAGAGTTGAACAAGCTGCCTGACCTCTCCCACACCCGTTCCCATCCTGGCCTGGTCTTTCTAAAGAATCGTGGGCCTCTGCCTCGGCTTGTTCCTTGGGCCTGTCATTCCAAAGAGAATCAGGGGCTTTGGCACTCTATGTGTCCTCATCTTTGCTTTGTTCTCTAGGGAAAATAAGTCTACACACGGACCACATCAGCTCAGAATGGGAGACAGCCCTCCTTGCCCCCACCCCAGTCGCCCCAGCTTCGCACAGCAGAGGCCGGCCACAGAGGCAACAGGCAGGACGTGAAGCACCCACTGAAGCCTCTCCTGGAGCTGGGCCCGCCCTGAGTGCTGTGGTCAGCAGCAGGGGGCCTTCTCCCTACACCTAGGGACAGAGAAGTGGGCTGGGTTTCTGCAAGAATGAGGGGCTAACTGAAGTCTGGAAGAAGAGTCCTCTGTCCTGCACAGAAAGCAACTGCCCACACTTCCCAGGGGGCTGCCCTGTCGGCCTAGCAGCTATGCAGCCTCCCGGGAAGCTCACCTGCACGGTCTCAATGACAATGGAGAAGGAGTGGTCCTCGCAGTCCCGAGCCAGCAGGTACTGGCAGATCCCACTGAAGGTGAAGTGCCTGTTGTCGAAGCTCTTGAAGTGGGATTGCCCTGTGACGAGACACTCTCCTGGAGGGACACAGGAGGGGGAGGAACGGGAGGTGAGGGGAGGTGTCCTGGGGGCAGAGGCGAACACTAATGCAAGCAGGGTGCCCTCTCCCTAAAGCTCCACAGACATCCTTTCCCCACGGCTAAAAATGAGTTTTTCGATGGGACTCTAAGTCAGTCCTGCTCTTAAAACCGTAAGATGTCAGAGCTGGGCCATTCAGCTCCAGGCCTCGCTTTACAGCTGGGGCCACTAGGGAGGTGGCGAGCCGGGCCAGAACCCACGCTCCCGACTCCCCGCTCCCGGCCCCGCCACTCCCCCTCACCCGCTGCCCAGGGTCCCGTGCTTCCCCGGTCAGGGCCAGCCTCAGGGAGCAGCGTGGGAGCCCACAGAGCACCCAGCCAGAGAGGGGCTGTCCAGCAGCACGGCGCTCTCTGAACTGGCATGTGCGGGGGCCCCAGGACACAGCCCCGCCCCAGGAGAGTCCCCGGAACCAGCGGGCAGAGCTGGCAGCGCAGAGGCAGGGTGAGGTGGGAGGGCGAGGCAGGGACAGTCTCAGAAAGTCAGGGGCTCCCTCCTCCGCCTCAGCCGAGGGGTGGCTCTAGGGCTTCCTCAGAGGCAAGTTTCTGCTGTGTCTCCCACTGGGGCCAATGGGGACCGGGAGGCCATCTGCCCATGATCTCACCACCACCTGGGCAATGCTGAGCACGGCAGGGCCAGCTCCCCAGCCCAGGCTGGCACATCTGTGGGTGGGGACCAGGGGACCATGACTCCCCTTTGTCACCTGCAACTCAGAGCCCACCACTTGCCCTTCCCAGTCACCACTCCGCTTCCCCCAGGCCCCAGCCCAGGCCCCATACTTCTGGCCCAGTGCACTTCCCACTGGAGATCACACGTGCTGGAAGGTGTCGGCGCCGAGAGGCCTCCGCCAACGTCTCCAGAGAGTCCCCTTTGACCCGCCCAGCCTGGGGCCACCCTATCTTTATGGTCTACAATGGACCCATCGAAGCCGACATGGGCACCTGGGTCTCCTCCCAAGCCCCCCTTGCGTGTTCCTCTATCTCCTCTCATCCTCGCCATCTACTCTACAGAAAAAGGAACATATGCACGTGTCATGGCCGCTCCACAACGGAGGGCCCCCCCCACCCTGCCTCCCCGACCTCCAAACCGCACAGGCAGCCAAAACCTGAAGTTCCCCCTAAGAGTGTCCTACAACCAATACTCCCACCTGGTCCCTCTCCAGGGACTGAGACTGAGCCCTGTCACATAGCCAGGGGGTCCCCAGAGGCCACGGGGAGAGTCCAGCAGCTCATCTGCCAAGGACAAACTGCACAGGTGCCCCCTGCCTGTCACCTCACGCCCACGTGCGCAGACAGGCACGGCAGGGCCAGGCGAGACTGCACCCTGGACCCCGGTGTGGTCCTGCTCTTGGCGTGTGTTTGAAGGAAGGGATGGAGGAGAGTAGCCCCAGGTGACCGGTGCCTGTCCCTCTGCCTGGTCCCAGGGCAGCTGGCCCTTTCCATGGTGGCATGGGCCAGGAGGGCACACCCAGCCCAGATGAAATTAGACAGTTCTCAGCAGCATCACCTTCCCCTTCGCTGCCCCTCCAGGAGGGCAAGGGTGAGGTGGCCTGTGCGTGGAAGTCTGAGCATAACAGGCAATGAGAGGGGGCCGGGGTCACCCCAGCTCACGGCGCGTGTGCTGGAATGTCCGAGCCAGTGAGGCCACAGGAAAGCCTTTTTAAACTATTTTTCAGAAATCACCATCATTCTACTACACACAGAGCAGTGCGGTCCTTTGTGTCAAATGTCGTGACCCTGCCGCAGTAAAATGGGTGGGGATGCTTCCCCCAACCTGTCTCTGTTTTCTCAAGAGTGCGCTTATCTGAATAAGTCATTGGGCTTCTATTATCTTCAACAATGCCTGGGAAAAGAGGGGTCAGTGAGAAAACGTGCAAATATTCGAAAGCAAAACTTTCAGGGCTAGAATCTAATCCTCTGATCTGATTTCCTGCTCTGACCCACACGGACTTGTGTTCCCGAGTTTCTCGGGAATCAGAAGTCTAAATATTATACTTAGCTTATCTCCTTGGTACAATTGAAGGATGGAGCTGCAAACACAGGAAACCCAGGAAAACGGACGGGTGAGCTGCCGGGTAGCGGTTAGGCACAGGCGCTGAACATCCAACAGGCCACGTGGCCAGGCTCACCCACCCTCTGCCCAGGACCTCACACCTAGAATATTCCCCGTCAGTGAGTTAGCCCACAACAGGCAGCCCCCCACAAACAGCGGGCCCACCACCAGACAGAGAGGTGGGTACTAAACGTTTGGTGAATGAAATAAAAGGCGAGTGATTCTTAAAGTAGCATAAAAATTAGAACATCTGGAAACTAGAGCAGATCCACTCCCTTATGGAAAAACAAAAAGAAATCTCTCATCTGCTGGAAGCGCATTACCTCTTCTAAACAAACGCTTTGGTCTGCAGTGAGTGAGCCCTGGACGGGGCTGCTCTGCTGGGGACATCTGCACCCCCTCCCCAGCCCACCGCCATAGCCTTCCCCAAAGAAACGCCAGCCCGCAGGCCCTTCGCAAAGCCACTCAGACTTCCTCCAGATGCAAATGGTCACAAAAGCCTGCTTCTAAGGCACAATAACATAATCTCGACCAAAAGTGCAAGACGCATTTCTAAGTGCTTGGTGGGAACCCCCTCATTTATTGCTCCTGTGAAGTAGTCATCATTATTCGCAGTTTACAGATGAGGAAACTAAACACAGAGAAGCGAAACTCGCCCAGGGTCCCACAGTGGTCAAACAGGGGTTTGAGTACGGGCAGCCTGGCAGGCTCCAGAGCCCGTAGCACTTGCCGCCACTCAGTACTGCCCCATGGGCTGGCTCCGCAGTTTCTCATGAGCCCGATTGCTTTAGGGCCAAGCCTGATGTCCTTCTGATCCTGGGCACACGTGAGCACGTGCATGGGACGTAGGGACAGCTGGGTCTGACTACAGAGACTAGGTGGAGGGAGGTCTTGGCTGTGAAACACGGTACATCAGCCTGGCCTGAAGCAGGTCTGACCCCAGAAACCCACGACAGGCCGAGACAGCAAGCTGGAGCCTTCCTGTGAACTCAGAGAGTCAGAAAGCCCAGGCACACCCGGGCACCTAGGAACACATCCCCTTGCGGGAGAGGCTGCCCTGGTTTACTCATCACAATCTCTGTTAGCCAACGACGTGGGGTTTATCTTCCTTCACGGAGACTTCATAACAGACTGACCTCGAATCCCAAGGTCGAATTATAGGGCTATGTTAGAATCCATCAGGAGTTATCATGAACCAAGTAACAGGTTACACCAAGGCCTCCCCTCCTGACGCGGCAGGTCCCACCCTCCTGCCCCACCTGCCCCAGCCGTACCCCCAACACCACCCCTCCCCACGCCGGGCTCCTGTGGGCCCATGCATCTCAGTCCTTCTCTGACCCTGCTTAATGAAACAGCTGCCTCTGTGCTCTGTGAAGATGAAGGCAGCTCACATTTATTGAGTGTTTCCTGTGTATTGAGCAGTACCAGCCACACGAGCCACGGGATGAAGCTGCTGTTATTGTCCCTGTTTTACAGATCAGGAAACTAAAGCTGCAAATCATTAAGTAGCTTGCCGAAAGCCACCCAGCTAGGAAGTGGCGGGGCTGGAATTCCAACCGGGCTGCCTGAGTCCAGAGCCCGTGCTCCCAGCCCTCCACCACCTTTACAGGCTCATGGGATTTGGGACACAAATGAAAAGCCTTCCACTCACCCCTTCCCACCTCTAGAAAAGAACCTTCTACATGCTTCCACTAGGAGACTCTATAACAAGAGCTTTATTCATTTGAGGACTAGGCTCTGTTAACAGGCATGCTGCCTTCGACATTATCTAACCAGACATTTATAGTTCAGTGGGAACTACATTAGCAGAGCTTTCCTGGGCAGAGGTCTTGCAGAGGAAGGGAAGAGAGGCTCAGGGTTATAGAAAGGGAAGTCTAAAGACTATGGGGAAGCCACAGTTTCGCCCCAGGCTGCCCTAACTCCTATCCAGTCGGTAGAGATGGCAGGAGCAATGAAGGCCTAGGAGTGTCACAGGAAGCGCAGCCCCTCCCAGTACAGACCACTGCTCTCTTGGGCTTTCTCCCCCTGCCACTGCCCATACACAGCATTCTGTGCTAGGATTCCAAGGCAGCCCCCAGGGTCCCCACCTCCTGTATTTGTGTCTTTGTGTGACTCCTCACCCGTTGAGGGTAGACTGGACATGTTGAGTTGTTTCTAGGGAATATAACACAGCAGAAGTGAGGGGATGTCACTCCAGAGATCGGGTTTTTAAAAGACTGTGGCTTCTGTCTTGGCTGAGCTCTTACTCACTCTACAGTCACTCACCCCAGGAAAGCCAGCTGTCATGTCACAAGGCAGCCCCAGGGAGAGGTCCACATAGTGAGGCAGCAGTGCCTGCCACCAGCACGTGAGTGAGCGCCAAAGCCATCCCCTGCACTCCCCCGCAAGCCTTCAGATAAGACCACAACCCCAGGCGACAGCTTGACTGCAACTTCACGAGAGCTCTTGGGCCAGAGGAACCAGCTCAGCCATACCCAAATTCTTGATGTACAGAACCCGTGAGACAATGTTTGTTGTTTTAAGCTGCTTGGTTTGGGGAATTATTTGTGACCTAGCAACAGATTGCTAATATACTCTCACCTTATTCCAGAGACTCAAAACCCGCTTCTCTATTTCTGAGATTCACAACATCCACTCCTCTAGGGTCTGCAGAGAAGCCCCAGCCTGCTCTTTGCTTTACAAGCAGAACCAAGCATATCCCCTTCCAGAACCTTCCTCTACCTGCAATCACCATACTGGGAGCACAAGACAGCCCCACTGAGCCTGCTGAGTCATGAGGCAAGGTGTAGAAATGTGTCATGTTCCCTGGATGGAAACGGACCAGGAGGCAACGAACAACTAAACTCCAGGACTAGAGACAGAAGGTCGGAGCTGGGACTTGGAGAGCGCAGAGAAGAGCTTAGTGGTTTTGTTAGTGAAAGATCAAGCCACTCGGTAGACAGAATTAGATGGTTATCTTCCATCAAGGCATCAAGAGAACAACATGCATCCTCAACAAAGTTATCTTCTAGATTTTGAATTGAAGGCCAGGGAATCGTGCTATATGCCCCAGACCTAGCAGTCCATCATGTACACAGTGGACGCTCAACTAGTGCTTGGATGAATGGATGGTTGGAACTTCCTAATCTGATAGTCAATCTGAAAAAACACAATAACCTGAATTCTTAATTCCATCCACTGTGGCTCACAGATCTTATACAATAAATGCTTATTATTTTGATATCAAAAGTTTTTTCACATGTTAATTGCAGCAACTCATGTCTTTCACAAGGTGTGATCATGTTAAAATGTAGCATAGACATCACTTTCAAAAGCAATCTTTTGCCCTTCTTGCTCTCTTCAAGAACTGCACAGAAGATAACCTGGCTCATTGGCCATCCCTGGGCCAGAGTAATTGACCTAGCAGTAGTGCCCACTTTCCACCTAGTTCCAGAATTTTCCCAGTGTAAGGGGCACTGGATAGGTCCTGAGCGACCCTAAAGCCCTTAAACCACAGACCTTAAATCTAATCCCGGGTATCCAAGCTCAATCCTCTCCCAGCCCACCAAAGGCTAGGACTAGAAAGGAGAGAAAAGGGAAGAGAAAAGCTAGAAATTAAGTAGCTTTGAGTTTGAGTCCTGGCTCTGCCTCTTAGCAGCTGTGTAACTTTGGGCAAGTGATTTAACCTCTTTGGGTGTGTCTCCTCTTTTATAAATGAGAATAAGTTATACCTGCGTCATAGGTTGTACCAGTGAGAGAACACGTGTAAATTGCTCAGCACAATGCCCAGCACAGAGAAAACATCATGTGAGTGACCACAGAGGGAAAGGTGTAGGGTCACCGGGCGGTGAGGCAGAGGGATCTTTGAATGGGCACAGTTTGCAGTAAATAGAACAGAGCTGGGGCCAAACAGGGAGGAAAGCAAACAGCAGTGATTGTAAAACAACTTTTCCTAAACAGATTTTCCAAGGCAGAGTCATTCAGTGACCTGGTTCTCCTAGCTCTTGGACCACGTCTTGGTCTTCATTTCAAGCATTCCAGAAAATTCCATTAAAACTCTCCCTTCAAGCCTAAAGAATTACCAGGCCAGTCCTTCTTCCTCTTAATTTTCCAAAGAACTTGTATCTGTTTGTTTAGTCAGTCATGACTATAGAGTCGGTCAGTCATACTTAATCCTTTGAACAAACAGGTGATGAGAAAAGGAAATAAACCCTGAGCCCAGGTGCATTGTCGCCTCTCAGCTGCAGCAGGGCTCCCCGCCTCTGGCCCATGGGTGGGTTAGCACAGCTGGTATCTGAAACCAGAGCGGTGGTCAGGGGATTATGTCGAACCTGTGAAGAGGGGGCAGCTTCTGGCTGCCTTGAGGTGTGCGCCCCTCCCCCCACCCGGGTCTGGTAAGAGAGGAGAAGCCTCTTCGCTCAGAGAAGAGAGGAAGAGCAGGAGCAGCAGGTCACCTACCCGGGCATTCTTCATTGCTGCAGACCCACTGGCTATTTCGGCAAATGCTGTTGTGGGAGGAAGCACAGGTCATTGGTGGTTCTGCAAACTCACAGTACACGGAGGGATTTAGGGCCCACCACGGTTATCGCAGCTCCCCAGGGAAGGGATCTGGGAGAAGAAAGGAGCTGATGGAGAGGAATCTTTATGAGGTTAAAGTTGTACGGGACACGGCTTTGGCCACAAAGGAATCTTGGAGATACTTCCAAGGGGAAGAAACCCCGACAGAGAAAAAAAGAAAGAAAAACTACAGTATCTGATGTCCCTGAAAATCTACTCAGATACTAAGAAATCAAATTCCTGCCCCCATGCGCAGATGGTGGCAGAGAGCAAGACAGTGTGGTCGAAAGGGCCACTCCCAGCCCGTGACATGTTCGGCAGCTGACTGAGACCCGGGGGGCTCAGCCAGCGCCGAAGGCTGCCACACAGGGAAAGACAGCCAAGGGGGGCCCTGGAGACCAAAGAGGAGTCATTGCTTCTGCTGTGCAGGGGACAGGCAAAGCCAGCCAGAGGTGACACCCAGAGGAGCTCCCTGAGATGACTCAAGCTAAGTAGAGGCAGGAGCCAGCCTGGGCCTGGCCGACTGCAGGGAGCCATGGACGGACGGACGGACAGCACCTGCAGGAGTTCCCCGGGGCACTGCCGCTCCCTACCACCTGGTAGGTGAGAGATGGAAGGAGAGGAGGCCCTGCGTGCTGCTTGCTGATGGTTATCGGTCCCTCTTCACAGGGAGAGGGTCATTTATCAGAGCAGAGTCTGAAGGGACAGCGAGAGATGCGTGCGTGTACAGGACCCTGCCTACCCGAAACCCCTCTTCCAGGCTTATCTGTCAGATAATCCTTGGCCCCCTCAGTGCCTGCCACACCCATCCCCAAGCCCCACCCACACCCCCCACCTCAGTCTCTTCTCCCTCAGCCCAGGCCATGCTGTGCCACCTGCTGCGGCCCTGCTGCCCCAGCGCCCCTCGCCCACCCCCGGGCAGCTCTCCCAGCCCACACCGCGGCCCCAATTACCAGGTGTTGCAGTCTCGCGAGAGGGAGGCGCCGGGAGGGTAACGCTTCCCGGAATGCGCGCAGGAACACTCCGCACTCTCCACGCAGCGGCCTTCATCCAGGAGCTGTCCCTCTGGGTTCAAGGACAGCAAAGCAAAGACTCAACAATGTCATCATCATTCGTCACCTCACCACCATAGACGACTCCCCGTGGCTGATCATCAATCGGCTTCGGGCTTCTTCCAGCAAGCTCAAAGCACCTGTTCTGCGATGTTTATTTACCTTTCACACGGATAGCGCAACAGGAGCGCGGCGATGACTAGTCTCCATTCTCCAGATGAAGAAATGGAGGCAAGAGATTTGCTCAAGGTCTTCTAGCACACAAGTTATGAGGCAAGACACACAGAATTCACAATAATTAAACAGGGTTTTTCACCCAAGCTCGCAAAGTCTCCCTTGAGAAAGACTTTCCAGTGCAAAGCCCTTTTTCAGCTGAGTTCACAGAGCAAATCCAGGGAGCTTTTTAAAGATCTTTCTCCCAGACCGGTGCCCTGACACCTAACTGAGAAAACCAGTCCGCAGTTCAGATCAGGCCACGAGCTCCCAAACAAAGTCCCTGTTGGGGCCCAGACCATCCTCCTGTTTCCCTACACACAAGTGCTTTCATGGATACAGTACAACAGGAAAACATAAATTAAAAATAATGACCAGCTCAATCCTCATCACACTGTACAAAGACTTAAAATCTAAATAAAAGGCCTCTCATTTCAGCAACGGGGAACAAACACAAGTGGCCTTCATCTCGCTTCCCAAAGCCAAGGGCACTGGCAGGGTCTCGGACTTGTAAATAAAGTGGGAAGTTTATTACCAGGGCAGCTGCAGCCATCCACGCATTGCTCCTGACACACTTCATTGATGTGCAGGCTCTGGCAGGTCCTGGTGCAAGGGGACACGCACTCCTTATACTCCATGCCCGCAGGGCATGCCGGGCCTGAAAGGGAAAACCAAAGGCGTCTCCCAGAGCGGTTCCCCCGCAGTGCGGCATCCTACAAGCCACGCGGTAGTCACAGGCTCCTTTGCCCCTCTGGCTGCTTGCCCCCCGCCCCCCGCCCTTGTCTTCAGGGCTCCAGGGGCCATCCCAGCCCCAGCGTCCCACGTGCTCCTCCAAGACTCCTCCCCAGAAGGAACTTCTTCCATCTCATGAGGCCCCGGCTAAGATCCATCGGGGCACCAGGACCGCCACCCCTTCCCCTCCGTCCCCTGTTCTGATTCTTTTGCACCCTTTCACCTAAAAGCCTTTCAGGGTGACACTAAATTCCCCTAGTCTGAAAAGGGATGACCTCCTGGGACCAAGCAAGGAGCCAGTGATGTCCTCCCTCACATCCCTCCTCTGAAGGCTCCTCCTGCCCATGAAATTGGCCCCAATCAAAGGCCCCGCCCGGCACAGGGCACTCTCGGTGCGTGCCCCCTCGGCCTGCATGGCGACTCCCTCATTTACTGCCCCCTGCTGCAGGGCTCTCTTCACAGCCTCATGCCCCGGGACTTCCCCGTGCTCCCCACCAGACCCAGCTCCTCCCAGGCAAGGACTGGCTCTCCTCCTCTCTCTCTCTCTCTCTGCCCCGTGGCTAGTGGACACACAGGCAGACTGAAGGACCAGGACATACAGCACACTTTTCCGGGCTTCCTGACACTGAACAATTGTCCCAAACCCCTCCTGCAAGGTACGTCAGGTATCTCTCCCACCCCACCTTCAAAGACTAAAAACACAGCCTTCGCCTTGCAGAGGAGAGACAGCTGCTAACACCCTCCTTCCTCGCACCCCACAGCAAGGTGGCAAGTGCGGAGCGAGAAGCTGTCCGCCACATGCTGAAACACACATGCGGGCAAAGGTGTCGCCGGCTGCTCTGTCCCTACCCATCTGCGTGATCTGTGGGATTGTCACAGGCCGTCTGCACGGCTTTTGCTCACCAGGAGGTCTGGGGAGAGAGGAGGCTTCTTGCGAGGTGACTGGAGAAGCCCCTACTTAATCACGGTAATCTGGGGACAGTGACAATGACTTGGGGACCCAAGGAGATTAGAAGTTAAAACACACGGCCCATGAGGCAAGGCAGAAAGGATGGTGAGCCTCGAGCCCGGGGAGAGGAGGCTGATTCAATAAAAGGGAGGAACTTAATAAAGGCCTTCTGGTCCCTCAGAGATCCCACATGCACGGTCGGGCCAACTGCCTGCTCTTCGTCAATTCAGACAGGCGGACGGTGAAGACGTAAACTGAAATCGCAGCTGCCGAGACTCCAGTCGGCAGCAGAGAACATCCTGTGAGTCCAGGAGATGGGGGATGGATTTCCCCAGGGGAGCCACGGGCGCCGAGGGAGGCGCAGCATGAGGACAGAGGCAGGACGCGGGGCCTTGAGGCCTGTTCAGGGAGGAGACTCCTAGGCCCAGGTGGCTGGGGGCAGAAGCCATTCAGGAAGTGGGCCCAGGGACCTGGCAGCTTTGTGGGCACTGCTGCGGTGTGGTAAAGGTGCATGCTCGCGACACAGCCCCAAAGCGCCCTGAGTGACACCACCCAGACACTGCTCGTCCCCAGCGTGGAGGTGACTTACGGCACGCACTGTGGTCAGTCCAGCCGTACAGCACCATTCCCTCCTGGGCACAGGCCCGGGCATACTCCAGGAAGGCGGGGCACAGACACTGCGGCCCCTGAGAACACGCGCACAGAGTCTTCTCACACAAGGCCACAAAGGGCTCGGGGTCCACCACAGGGTGGCAGCGGGCAAACGCCGAGGTGCTCTTCAGGAGCTGGCACTGCTCCCACAGGCCCTGCAGGGAAAGGGGTGGCCTCAGCGGGGACTGCAGGAGGGTGGCCTGGCCCCTGCAGTGGGTCCCTGCAGTGTCTCCCCAAGAGTGGCGCTGAGGAAACTCAGCCCTGCTGGGGAAACCAAGGAAGCTCCCTCAGGACCCAGGACAGTGCCTAGCACCTAGTAGGTGCTTGTCAACATGTGTTAAGTTCACCAATCCATCCATCAAAGGGAAGGCCCTGGACTCACACTGTGTGACGTAGGCCAAGGCTAAGGGTACATCCGCGACTGAGCCCTGGAAACGCAGTCTAAGGCCCTGGACCCGCTGTGCGGGCAGCGCACCATGAAAGCAAAGAGGAGAGAGAGAAGCAGAAAGACCTTGGGGTTGGCCTGGTGGCTGCAGAGTCCAATAATGCTGGTCAGCATCAGCTTTTGCCCTGACCTGGTCACCTCCCCTCCGTGACCCGGGTCTTCCTCACTAGAAACAAGGTGGGGGCGGGGCGCTGGGTTCTATAAAGTACAGGCTCCTGGGCCCGACCCCCAGAGATCCGAACTCAGTAGGTCGGGGAAGGGGTTCAGCACTGCGTTTTCTTGAACAGTCCCCACGTGGTTGCTGGGACCCAATGGGACCAGCTCCCGTCAGTGACAACGTGCTAGGATTCTACGAAATGTCCCAGGCACACTGCACCAGGCTGTTCTTGGGTTTTGCCACTTTGTTGATACCCTCAACCTAACAGCACAGGCGGGTTTGGAATTGTCGTCACTTATTACTTGTGCTACCTCATTAGCATAAACACTCTTCCATGTTTTACTTATAAACATCTCCACGTTCTGAGTTTTAATGAGTCTAAACGCACATTTTTTCACAGGTTAATATCCCTGAAGTTGGGGTGCATCTTACAGAGGCTATCATGCTTCGATTGGCAGCTTTTCCTCTCTGAGCAATACAAGGAACATTGGTGTGTCTTAGAATCAATGACGTCTTAGCTTGGACGCAACGCGGCACTGTCGATATAAATGATCCCCATAAATTCATTCAGATGTAACTTCTTTCACGCATATGCCTGCTCTCCGCTGAAAGCCAGTCGTTGGTGAAAGGACTTATAATTTTCAGCTAAAGAGAAAAAAGTACGAGAGTATCTAAATGGAAGGGATGAGTCCTGAAGGATAAGCTGGAGCCAGTGTTTGGAAAGGGGACAGTAAAACAGAGGAAAGAAGTTACCAGTTTTGCGGAAGAGGGAAATGGAATCTGCTCAAATTGTCCAAAGGCTCACCAGAGCGAGCCGTGTAAACCAACAGCCAGGGGCCGGGAGCCCGTCCCGTGGCCGCCTCTTTTGTGGCACCGTGAAAGCCCTGAGGAATAGAAATCTGACTCCATCTGCTCACCATCCTCAGGATCCAGCCTGGCAGCACCAGGGACGTCTGTGGCCCTAGGGAAATCAGGGGCCTGCCCCCACTGCTGGGTCCTGCCCCCAACCCGGTCCGCAGAGTCCACCATCACAGCCAGGCAAGCAGAGCAATGTCACAGCCAGCCGCACCTGCTCACAGAGCCCCTGGGGTGCCCAGCCGGGAGGTCCAGGGCCCAGCTGGCCCAGACAGAGCTGAGAGTGGCCGGTTCCTTTTGCACCTTAGAAAAGCAGCCGCCCACAAGGGCTGCCACCCTGCAAAGCCACAGCAGGCAGCCTTGTGGGGAGGGTCACCAGCCCTCTGCGTCTGGGGGCTGCCACCCACAGCAGCCCCTACACGGCCCCGCCTTGCTGAATTCCCTCCCGTCAGGCCCCCACGGGTGGTTGTGTAAAGCCCAGGCCTAAAGGTCAGCTCTGCCACTGACTGGTGGTGGGGACTTAGGTGAATCGGCTCACCTGGTCAGAGAAGGGTGTCCTCATGTAAAACGAGGACAGCAATCTTGCGCTACCTCGTGGGGCTGGTGCGAAGACACCACAGTGCCGCACTGAGTGGGCTGCCAGTGAATGAAGACCACAGTCACGGGTCCTGGGACCACTTACATCTCAGGTGGTTACGAATGGCCTTTCATTGGCTGCCCTGAGCATTTAACACAAGGGGAAACTGAGGCTTCTGAAGAGGAAGACCAGGAGGAGTGGTAGAGGTGGGCCGGCCTGCCTTGGCCTCATCAGGACAGTCCAGCCTCTTGCACAAGCCAGCTGTGTGAGCTCGGGCTGTGTCCTCCGCCCGCCTCCTCCGTAAGACGGGAGAACAGTCACAGCTCGTATCCAGTGGGACCGCAGTAAGATTGAATGGATTAATGCCTGTAAAAGGTTTAACCTAATAAATGGTGACCCCATAGCATCATCGCCATCATCATCGCCATCATCACCATCCATCTCCTGGCCACCAGAGATCCCTGCCACCGTCCCTCCTGCCAGTAGCCTTCCCCACTGGAATGGTAAGCAGGTCCCAGCAGCATAGAAGACACTTTGTCCCTTTCCCCTGGTCTCTTTCTCCCTGGGCTGTACTAGGACGAATGGTTGCTGGGGCAACAGTATCCCTAGTATTCTTGGGCGCCACTCGGTGAACAGAGGGGCTACTTTTGTAACTCTTTTATTTGGGAGGTCCATGCTCCTCCAGAACAAAGGGGGTTTCTTTCTAGTAATGAGAAGGGAAACTCTCTTCTTCGTAACAGGTAAGTCTGAGAATCTCCACCCTTACTGGCAAGTGGAGGCTCAGGGAAGTGGGCTGAGGCCTGTGTCTATTTCTGTCATTTTGCCACCCCACCCACCCACCAGAAATGCCACTCAGGAAAGGGAGTCGCTGAGCTCTTGGAGGGCAGCTGAGGGTGTCCCAGAGAGGGCCGGATGCCCAGGCTTCTGTCTGCTGCTTTCCCCACTCACGATTTGAAACTAGAGAAAAATTCAAAGAGACAACTCCTTGGGTTTTTTCTGATGATTGCTGTCATCACCTGGGCTGCAGGATGGTGGCTCTGAGCAGTCCCTCCTCCCCAGGATCAGCTCGTGTAGGCACAGGGCCCAAGAACTAGTTATTCTCACTGGGCAGCACACAGCACCCACTAGGGGGGAGGGAGTCCAGGCACCCTTCTCGTTTAGAGCCACGGTGAGACGCAGTCCAGCATGGCCCATCTCCAGTGGGCCACAGCAGACTTTTCCCTGCCCAAAGGAAAAATAAGAATGGTACCCCAGCACATTTCCTGGGAGCTCCCTTAAGGCATTAAATGGTTTATAGAAAGCCTTAGCGAGCATGTTTTCTGATATTTGCCTGCAGGATGGGAGTGGATTTCTGCCGAAACAGCCACCTCCCTTCTTAGAACAATTCCTTTGGCCTCCACCATACATACCTGAAATCTGGCTCAGGTTTCTTCCTCAGAAGAAACAAAAGGAAAAATCTGTCTTCCTACCTTGTCCTTCAGTCTTCCCGTGGTCAGCCCTGACCTGAAGTTGGTCTACTAAAGTGACCACAGTCTGAGAGCTGGGGGAGACTTCTGCACACCCACCCGGCACCCACAGCCAGACCCGCCCTCACCTGCAGCTGTACCAGAGTGGCATGTTTAGCCAACTTCTCTGTTCCGCCACAGGTGGCCCTGCCATGCCAGGACAGGCCCTGAGACAGGACACGGAAATACATCCAAGATGGAGTTGACATCTCGTATTCTCAGACTCATGACAGAGACATTGGCAGGCAGGTGGTGATGGTGACCGAAACTCTCACTCAACGAGCACTGGCTGTGTGGCCTGTCGGTCTCCAGCAAGGTGTCCTAGTCCATATAAAATGCACATCTGACTATGTATGTCCCAGCCCTGCTTACAAGGCAATGTCCTAGCTCATTAGCAAGGCGGCAAGGCCAGGCCCTCCACGATCTGACCCCAGCCTACATCTCGAGTCTCATCCCTCCCTGCTCCCCATCTCACACGGTGATGGTTTCGCGAACATGGCTGGCACGTCGTATGTTGATGTTCTGTTCCATTTGCCGCACACCTGCTATGTCTGGGCACTGTGCCAGGCACGAGGAATACGATAAAAAGCAAACAGACCGGTCCCAGCCCTCATAAACCTAACAGGGGAACCTGCCCCACCCCGTCCCTTCTTCTGGCCCTGCTGCCTCCTACTCCATACCGCAGCTCAGGAGCCACCTTTTCCAGGAAGGCTTCTCTGACAGCTCCCTTCTCCCCACTCTGCAGGGTTAGGGGCTCCCACAGCCCTCCGGGAGCCTCTACTCTTGTACTGCAATCATCCGTTTCTGCGGCCTCCTTCTCCATTTCCCTGCAAGCTTTTCAAAGACAGGAGCTGTATTCCCAGGGCGCACATAGCAGACAATGAGTGCTGGATCAAACCCAACAGTAATGAACACAACCATGAATCAGTCATCCAATCCACCTGAACCAGGTGTTTCCATGGGAATGTCTACAATACAGCCTGAAGACTCGGTCCCGATTTACAGGGGACTTCCCAATGGAACAGCCAGTGGCAGCTGGAAGAAACCTGCAGCTGCGATGCCAGGAAACACTTCCTGAAAGGGGGCAGTCTGAACAGGGCCCTAGAAGCTGTGTGGGACTTAGGTTGCAGGACAGGAGGGAGGCCACACCAGGTAAAGCCAATGGCGTAAGCCCAGGCGGAAGGAGGAACAGTCAGTATGGCCAGGCCAGATCCTGAGACTCCAGCCCACTGCTGCCAACAGACGCCCCAGGAAAGGCACAGGTGCCCTCTGGGATGTTGTTCTACCAGTTTAGTGGCCTCAGCTTCTCTTAGCAGGTAAGTACGGCCCCCGTCAAACCTAACTAAGCTCTCCTCGAATAAGTTCCTGTTTTCTGCCTCTGCCCTCAGACCCTTCCGTGTGTTACTCCCTGGGTGAAGTTCTCAGAGGCCCCTTCCTCCCACTCCTCCCGGGTCACTCTGTCCACTGCAGGAGCTGGCGAGCGGGCTTGCGTTCACCGTCCCCGGGTCATCCGTGGGTTAGAACCGTCTCCGAGCTCGCTCTTTCCTGTGGAACTGGGCCCAGCCGTGCGCAGCAGTGTTGTGTTGGGCAGACTGTTGGAGACGGGCCCCTCACCGCCCACCAGTCTCGCGAGGCTGCTGGCCTGCAGGTCTCCAGACGGCCCTTTACGGACTCCCCGCCCGCTCCCTGCTCTACGGAAAGGCTGACGCAAACCGGCCTCCTTGTCCACAGCGGCCCTCTTGCCCGTCCCACCTCAGTAAAGAGACCACCTCGTCACCCACTACCACAGACTGGCCCTTTGAGGCCTGACGACACCTTCAAGGAACACAGATACCCTCAGAGAAAGGCTACATAAATACAGCCTTTCAGATTTGGAAACTGAGGCACGGAGAAAGAATTTCCCGGGACAGCAGTTCTCAAAGTGTAGTCTAGGGATCCCCTAGGATTCCCAAGATCCTTTCAGGTCCTTGACAACAAAAGTATTTTCGTAACAACACTAACATGTTATTTGCACTTTTTTCTCTCATTCTTTCGCGAGTGTGCAGTGGGGTTTTCCAGAAGCTGCGTGGCATGTGATGTCACAACAGACCGAACGCAGAAGCAGAGACAGGAATCCAGATGATTGCTCTTAAACCAGACGTCAAAGGGATTTGCAAAACTGCGAAACAATGTCCTTCTTCTCTCTAAATTTTTTTTTGGTTTGAAATTTATAGTTATTTTTATTTTAAAAATATGTGA
>NW_012136525.1:3293587-3311311 GCF_000956105.1 Propithecus coquereli | reverse complement strand
GAGAACACTGAAGCGCAGCAGAGGGTGAACCCCCAGCCAACAGCAGAGCTATGCATTTGGAGAGAAAGGAATCACGACAGTAGAGAGAAGAGACTGCGAACAAGGCAGGAAAGGAACTTACACGAGGACACGCAGAGAATCGAGCCAAACCAGGAACTGCCGCTTGGTTTCCTGGATCTCAGGAAGTATCTTAGTTTTAATATCTAATATGGTAAGTATCAAGAGATACATACAACCCACATAAACAAAATCTCTTTAAAGTCATTAATAATTTTTATGAGTGCAAAGGGCTCCCTGTGACTAAACACTTTGAGAAACACTGTCCTGGTGATGGAGTGACCAAGTAGGGCCGCACACCCTGAGTCCACGCCAAACCACAAATTACACGGCTTCCTGCTCCACCCTCCTCACCCTGTTCCCTAATGATGGGATTAGAAGGCAGTGTATACAGTGGATATAGCTCAGGTTTTTAGGTGCATGATTGGGCTAGAATCCCAACCCATCGCTTCCAAAGTGTGTGACTTTAAGGAAACTATCTCGGCCAGGTGCAGTGGTTCACGCCCTATAATCCCAGCACTCTGGGAGGCCGAGGTGGGAGGATCCCTTGAGCCCAGGAGTTGGAGGTTGCAGTGAGCTGCAATGATGCCACTGCACTCCAGCCTGGGCAACAGAGTGAGACTCTGTCTCAACAACAACAAAAAATAAGGAAACTGAGGACCCCTCTTCACGATCCCCCCTCCAAAAAAGAAAACTATCTTGCCTCTCTGCACACGAGCTTCCTCGCCTGTGCAAAGGGATATGTGGAAGAGACTGAAAGTTGTTCAGTATCTATTCTTCCCTTCTTTCTTCGTCATAGAACCCTCAGTGTTCAACTTTCACCTGCTTACACAGCCACTGGGAGTAAGATTCCATTTCTCAGCCTCCCTTGCAGCTAGGCGCAGCCATGTGACTAACGTTGGCTATAAGCAGAAGGGTCTTGTGCAACTTCCAGGAAATGTCCTGAAACGGGGGAGCTGCTTCTTCCTTAGTCCCTTCTCTTTCTACTGCAGGAACATGGTTGTGCTGCCTGAAGCCTGAGCTGCCCTCTTGGAGCACATGTGGGAATCGACACAGAGGAACCTGGATCCCAACATCATGAGATGCCGCACAGACCCGGGACATCCTACCCCGAGCTTCTTTACGTGAGAGGGGAAAATAAACTTCCACATTGTGTAAACCGTTGTTACTTTAGGTGTCCCGCCTCTCACAGCTGCACCTACTCCTATCTAACACAGACACAACACCCGGACCACCTTAGCCGCTGCTGCACAGTGAAACTGAACGCGATGATGCCGGGAAAGCAATCAAGTGCTTGTAACTACCATCGTTTGCCTGCTGTCCGTACTGACTCCTCCTTGGCTCTCTGCTAAGCCATTCTGGCAGGGACACAGATCAAGGCCAGCTAATTTGCACACTTCTAGCATCTCCTTGGCTCCAGGGCCCGGCATCAACTACTTCTGTCTTCTTTCAACTCCTGTCGGTGCTGCCAGGGCTGGCGAGAGAGCAGCAGCCTCAGCCCCAGCCCCGGCGCCCATGACCTCACCACGCCGGGGTGGCTGCGCAGACCCAGTGGCAGCCCATCTTAATCACATTTTCAGTTCATTAAAGAGGACCAGGCCTCTTCCCCGGAGACATGAGGCCGGTGCGAGGGAGGGGAGAGAAAACAAGCACATCTCCCTAGTGGCAGCAGGGGGAGGAGAGAGCAGCAGCCAGAGGTCTGAGCTCAGCCATTGTGTTTGTTCCGGGCAGCTGACAAAGGAGAAGGGAGGGGCACTCCTAGGACGCAAGTGAACAAAGAGAGGAGAGTCCCATGTATGAAGTGCAAGATTGTTCAGCAGGCCCTGATCTTTCCAGCCCTCGGATGGGTGCCCTGCGACAGCCCCCGGAGGAGGTGTGGAGGCGCCTGGAGCCTGAACTGTTCCAAAGTAGTGGGTTCAAGAATTCACCCCAGTGGCAGGGACGGGTTCCCATTGGCCAGCCTGCAAGGACGGATGGGGAGAGTTGCCACTTCTATTTATAACTTCTGGCTGGCCTGAGATTCCCACCCACATTCCAAGATTCTGACTCACAAAGACCCCGTGAAACTGGTTGATAGATCGCCACCAGATGAACGGCTTCTGCAGAGTTGGACATTCCTCTCTCTAAGATAGTTGGGGTACAGTGCTCATGAGAAGCACCATAAGTAGTTGTGTTATCGCGGCGTTGGCCAAGGAGCTTTCCAAAGGACCCTCTTCACTCTCTGCCTAGGGTACCTGGGAAGCCTCTGAGCAGGCTCTGCTCGCTGGAAGGACAGAGCCCGGGGCCACTCCCTGGCTCCCAGTGTGGGGTGCGCCAAGCTCTGGGGATGAGAAACAGCCCAGTCTGAAGTGCCCCACCCACCCCGCTCCCAGCAAGGAAAGATAGTCAGCTCTGAGACAGGCGCTGAGTCCCCTGAGCTTCCTATCACTTAGCATTCATTTGGTGATTTGTCACTTACTGGCCCAAAACAGATTCGTGCTGTTCTCTTTCATGGTTTAATTGTCTTATGCAATGATGGGCACCATCAGGATCTTGCCCGTTCTGGTCCTCACCAGGGAGAAGGAAAAGGGAAAGAAAACCACCTAGGAAATATTTGTTAGGGATTTTGAGCTTGTTAGGTCAGGGAGGCTTTTGAACTGACCGCTTGGGTACTAGGACCTTATCCAACCCTGCTCAACACTTTGTCAAACAAGTGACCTACAAGGCCAAGTTCTCTTTAACTCGAGGGCAGCCTCTGAAGCCCCGTGGCAGTCACTGGTGTCTGCCAGTAGGCTGGACCCCGTAAGGAGCAGTGGCTGGGTCACCACGGTCCCACCACGCAGCTCCCTGCCCCTGCTCCTGCCTTGTCCTCAGGTGAGCAAAGTTGTCGTACGGGAGAAGGGTACATATCCATGTGGGTGTTCGGCAGAGCTCTGTTTACGGTAGAGAGAAGAGACTGCGAACAAGGCAGGAAAGGAACTTACACGAGGACATGCAGAGAATTGAGCCAAACCAGGAACTGCCGCTTGGTTTCCTGGATCTCAGGAAAGCACGTGGAGTAAGTCCTCATTCCTTAGCCTACCCATGGCTCAGGAAAGAGAGACTGGAGAGAGAGTTCTCACTCCGCGAAAGGGAAAAGGCTACGTGTGTACTTGTGTTCAAATCCCAGCTCTGAGGTAAGCATTACCCGGCATCGCGGTGGGCGCTCTGTCCGCAAAACCAGGTCGCGGTGCCACATCGACAACCAGCTCCTCTGGGACCCTACACTATGAGGGTCTTTCTTGGAGATTTACTGACCTTCCCTGGGCCAGACTCTCCCCCAACAACCGGTCTCTATGAATCACTATTCTACCAAGCAACAAACGTAACAAAATTCTTCCCAATCGCCAAGAAAAGTCTATTCCAGGCCAAACCTGCCAATGCAGTGAATGGAAGAGGCAGGAAGAAGCAGCAGGGATGGTAGGAGTGGGCCGGGACAGCGAGCCCCAGCTCAGCCCGTGCACTCGGCACCTCGGCCAGGTCCTCTGAGCTTAAACTGTCCCCTCCATGCCCGTAACCTCCCCCTCCAGCAAGACCGTGAGCAGAAATAGCAGAAAGGGCTGGTACATCCTTTGAAAATAAAAGGCTTGGGCAATATTTAATGAGGACATGAAGAATGAATTGCTTTGTTTCCAACAGCGTGGGTGTTTTATGTGCCTCTTTGGGCCATCGAAGACATGTTATGATTATTCAAAGTCCATACAACTGTTTGCAAATGTTAGCTCGTGAGGGACAGGTGATCTCCTGGGAGGAAGAGGAGTCATAGGTGAACAGCATGCTGTTTCAGAGGAGGTGGGGAGAGTTCTGCAGGATAATTGCGGAGGTGAGAAAATGTGAAGACATGAAGAGCAAAAGAAAATAAGGATTGTGTTCATCTAATAAACACCAAAGCAGGAAATCTGGGGCAGCTTGGTGACCAATGGGAGTACAACTGCGTGTGAGCTCTTAAGTCAGACCTGGAGAAACGAGGCAGAAAGGACCTTGTTTCTCCAGTATTCAGGAACACCAAGGGACAGGCTTCAGCTTCAAATGGGCAAGAAAAGAAAGGAGGGATTTACCAGGGAGCCAAGGAGGGCAGCCTAGGGCTGAGCTCCACAGGTGGCTGGAAAGATCCAGCAAGGGTGTCTCAAAGACTTTACTCTTAAAGTCAAGGTCACTGCGTAACCTGTCTGTCTGGGCGTTCTGTGTGGAAAGCATTCATGCAGTGGGTAGGGGTGGAACTAGGTACCTGCTACAGTCTCATCCAACTCTGAGTTTTTATGAGCCTACGATTCCTAACACGGATGAAAAGAAATTTCTTCTGCTCCAGACACCTGAGGCTGATGCTGCTGATGGCTGATTCGCCGAGGGTGGAGTGATAGCTGGGCATTCAGCTTTCTCAGTAAAGACTGGTCACCTTGGGGATCAACAGTGAGGAGGCATCTGGAGAGAACTCTTGGGGTCAGAAGCAAGGAAGCGAGCCGACATTCTCGCAGCAGCAGCAAAAGCAGGAGACAGTCCCCCCACTCTGGGGGAGGTGTTGCTGAGGACGGTGATGATGGTCGCAGCAACTGTATCGCCCAGAGGGAGCCAGGCCAAAGCCATGGCATGTCATGCTGCAGGCCACACAGCAACACGCCAAGTGACTCCCATTCACACAGTAGACAACATACATGTGTATAAATGTACATTATATGTACAGGTATAACGTCTGTCCCAGCAGGTGGTGGGGAAGTGCCTCGAGGAAGAGGTGCCTTTTTCTAATTAGCTGCAGCCCAGTCCAGCCTCCTGGAGTCTCAGACTTCGTGTTGCAGACAGGACTGCAGGACAAAGCCAAGTCCCCTTTACAAGGTTCAGCCCTTGCAGACATTCCCCAAACTGGCCGGATTTTTCTTTAAGTGACCTAAGAATCTTTCTTTCTAAAATGTACTTTGTGCAGTAGAATTTCCTGCAAACGAACATCAATTATTTGAGTATTCCTGGCATAGGGCTCCAGACTCCAGCAGTCCTGCCCTCGGTTTGAAAAGCTGGAAAAACTGCAAATTTGCATGCAATCAAACAAGCCATTATCAGTCCCAGCAGAGAGAGGCATTGGGTGTTGTTGGCATAACAAGGAAACATTCATCCCCGAGGTATAAGTAGTAAGTAATATGACCTAGCTCTCAGAATGAACTCACTCCTTGCTACGCCTTGCAAAGACAGAAAGCACCAGAGAAGTGGGGGAATAGATTCTGGCTGGTATCAAGGAAGTTCTGAGGTCAATGCGGTCCCCCCCACAGAACACTCTGCCACCCCAAATGTGCCCTCGGAGCCACAGTGGCAAACACTCGTAACCAATGCCCCATTTACCAGACCTGACTTCTGGACCTGGGGACCCAGTGGGACTCCACAGGCTGTGAACAATTCAAAGGACCACATTAATCACCTCCCTGGAGATGAGTCACTGTGCTCCCGGCCAATGAGGGCGCCCCAGGCGTGGGGCAAACACAATCTGATTGGCTGAGGACAATGCCGGCCTCTCTTCTCAGGTAAACAACCCCAAACCAGGAGTTCTGGGCTGGAAGGAGCTTGTGCCTCTGGGAGGTGTGGGGGGTTGGGGACCTCACCCCAACACTAAGTACCCGGTTTCTTAAGCTGCTCCCAGGACACTGGTGAGTAAGCACTTCAACGCACCCAGGAGACAAAGAGAGTAGCAAGTGCAAACCTCACAAAGGTGCCTGGGAGGCAAACAAGGCATCTCTTGGACTCCCTCCCCTCCCTCACTGTCCCTGTCCCGTGTCTCCCTCCTCCCCCACCTCGGTATCAGGTTCTCCACATGAGAACCCTGTCTTCACCTCCCACTGGGTGTGGGTAAATGAGCTTGTTCCTTTGTACTGCTCCCAGGGGAGGGGAACACTTGTTGAGCGGTTGCTCTGCCCTGAACTGTGTTTGCAAAATAAAATAAGCTCTCAAAGACGTGTTTCAGTATTAGAGGTGCATCCATGGCCACCCCTACCCAGCCTCCCCAACTGAGGCGCCACCCCCTTAATCTCACCGCTGCCCCGAGAACACTGAAGCGCAGCAGAGGGTGAACCCCCAGCCAACAGCAGAGCTATACATTTGGAGAGAAAGGAATCACGACAATCCTTCCTCCTTACTGCACACGATACCGCGAGTGTACTTCATCTGAAATTCATCTGGGCTAACAAGCAGCTCTAGAAGAAAAGCTGGCCCCTGTCACTCGCCCACTTGGCTGTGTGGGTATGTCTAGGCACCTGGCCTTCCTTCTAACCTCACGCCGTGCTCAGCTACCCAAAGGAACAGGTTATAGTTGGGAGAAGGGGAAGAGAAAAAAATGAATTTTGGAGCTTTTGCTTAAATTACAGACCTTGGCCTGCTTCTCCCTGCTCCCACTCTCAAGGCATGAGCACCGTGGGGAACACAGGACAGCAGGAGAATGCCGGGGTCAGCAAATGATAGCGATGATACTAATGGTAATAATAATGGCTCATACAGCTGAGCTCCTCTCGGCTAAGCTCTCCACATGTTCTGTCTCTCTCCCCCTCTCAACGGCCCCGGCAGCTACTATTCCCAGGACTGTTTTACATATGTGGAAACTGAGGCGTGGAGAAGGGACACGTCTTGCCCAGAGTCGCAAAGCCAGGAATGGCCTGACCCAAAGCAGAATGCCAAGGCCCAGGGGTGAGAGAAGGTCAAGGGCTATCAAGGGCAGGCTTCAGACATTTCGAACTTTTACTGGAAAGAAGAGGAAACTCCTCCCTTCCCCATGACAGCACCCTCTTCTCTGGTGCTAGAGCTCATCCACCTTTGTCAGTGCTTGTCCTGGGCTACGATCCAGGTGACACAGATATGTACAGACCAGCCAGAGGAACCAGCGCCACTGAAACCCTGGAAACCCAGGGAAAAAAGGCTTTTGGAATGTGCTTGTTTATAAGGTGGAAATTGTCTGTGTTCACAATTTAGGCAGCTGGATTTAGCATCAGCCCAGAATATTTTCCTGGGCCTGACATGCTCTTTGGTCAGAGGTCAAATTGTTCCATGAAATGCAGAAGGCTCATTGAATATGTAACTGGCTAATAATGAAGCTTTCACATGCTAAGGTAGGGAGGTTTTATTTTGTTTCTGGAATAGAAGAGGGCTGGATTACTCTATTTATGTGCACATTTAGGCAAATCATATTCCTGCAAGTGAAGAAGCAGGCCTGAATTATTATTGCAGAGTCACAATCCCTAGATAAATAACGCCACCCAACTTGCCTTCATCCGCCCATCGAATATTTATTGAGACCTATTGTGTGCTGTCTGTCTAGCCCACTCCACAGACACACACAATAAAAGATTTTAGAACTGAAAGAAACCGTAAGAATCTGTGGAGCCCAACGCCTGACGAGGAGCGTGGCCCGCTGTTAGAAACGCCCTGCGTGGCCTGCGGCAGTGCAGCCAGAACACCCAGGGAGGGTGCAAGGCCTGACTCTGCAACCTACCAGCTAATGACATCGAGTAGTTGCATAACCTCCTGCGGCTTTGGTTTCCTCATCAGATGGACAAACTCATGTAAGGATATCTGCCCTGCCACCCACTGATGGCTGTGCCTTCAGGTGACTGCTCCTAGTGCCCGTGCCCCGCAGAGCCGTGCGTGCCCAGACAAGGGTGACTGCAGCCTGCCAAGTCTGGTCCTGGCAGTGGTCCTAGGTGTAGGCAGGGGCCACCCTCTTCATGTATGGTTGTGGGTTTTGAGAAATAAAAATCCTAAGCCCCGCAACCAACTAGATGGACTCCTCTTAGCCAAAGAGACTCCAAAGAAACCTTAAAAACTGAGTTCCGGCCATGACCGGATGGAAGTTCGAGCATGCCTCGTTACACCCCATCCTTCGCTAACCACCACCAGACTTTCTTTCCTAAGAGTTAAACAGAAACCAGCCCAGCAGGACTCCCCTCCCTTTTTGTGATTTTGACACAATAACCGACCGGCATTCCTTCCTGATAAGAGACCACCAGCCGAGGCTGGCTCTGGCCAGTTTACAGAGGCCGCACAGGATGCCTCCGCGTCCTGCCAGTTCACCTTTTGACATATAGAGCCTAAGTTTAATGCATTCAAAAGTTAAGTTCCCACCCCAAAGTGAACACAGGATGTATGTAACATGCATGTTTGCTTACTACAGTTGCATGCATCCCCCACTTTGTGCATGTTCATAGTTCCTCCTGTAAAGTGTTAAATACATATACTTAGCCAACCCATTTGGCATAAATTCCTGTCCCACCCTTCCCTCCCTAAGTGCCTGCTTCCAGTTTCTGCCAGAGGCTACGGTCCCCAGGCTGAGGGATGGCCAGTCTGCAGGCTGCAACCCTTCGTAAGAAATAAAGCTCCCCTCTCCAAATTTATGGACCTCATGATTCTTCAGTTGACAGTTTCAATGGTGTGGTTGCTCGCTGCATGGGGACAGGGAGGTGGTGCTGTCAAGTAGAGCTACTGTGCACGGACGTCCCGGTGCAGCGTGGGTTCCCGTTCAGAGCCGAGGACTCATCCGTCAGCCGCCAGGAGTGCTGGCCGGGAGGGTTCGCAGCTGAGTCACTCCCCAGGCACAGGAAGGAGTCCCTCCTCCTCCCCCAAAGGCAGCCCACATCCAGTGACCTACTGGTCACTGTGGGCCCCTTGCCCCAGCTCTCAGAGCTCCCTGAAGGGTCAGCTGAGGCCCCGCCTGTAACTATCGACTCTGTCCCACACAGTCCAACTTCTCCCACTGCCCAGCTCTGCTCCTCTCAGCCCTGCAGCGCTGCTCTGGAGAGCCTCCGGGCAAGCCCCTGTGCACACACCTCCCTCCCAGGGAAGCTGACTCACAGCACCTCCAAGGACCCTTCTCCCCAGACAGCGAATCTCTGAGCACAGTCTCAAAAGGGTGATGCCTGTGCCCACAGGGGTCCAACTCCATTGGAGCCAGGCTGCTCCCTCCTCCCTCAGCCCAGGACAGCCTGACCCTGAGAGGGAGAAGGAATGTCCACTGACGGAGGTCTTTGCCCACCCAAAGTGTCATTGCTCCCAACACCTACACAGAGAGGCACAAGGGCCATCTTCACCTGCAATAGCAGGAGGCGGAGTGCAGTCCCCTGACCCCTTCCCACGCCCACCCCTTCTCTCCAAGCGGAGGTCCTGGTGGGCGAGCCACCCAGGCAGCTCTGCAGGGGAAAGAGCTGCTCCCAGAGCTGCCTTGTAAATAGCAACGGGGCCATGTGGAGCGGGTGGGGAAATCTCCCCAGCCGTGCCAGGGTCAGCGGGCAGTAGCACACAGGAGAGCAGGAGGCCATGTGACATACAGGCAGAGACTGGAGCTACGTGACCGCAAGCCAAGGCATGCTGGCTGCCACCGAAAGCTGTGAGAAGCAAGGAACAGATTTCCCCTGAGCCTCTGGGGGAGCACGGCCCTGCCAACACCTGCATCTCCACCTCCATCTCGGCCAGGGAAACTGAATTCGGACCCCTGGCCTCCAGAACCGGGAGAAAATAAACCTCTGTTGTTTTAAGCCACCAAGTTCGAAGCAATTTGGTACAGCAGCCCCAGGAAGCCACCAGAACATCCACGCGTGTCACTTCAGGCCCAGACTCAAGCCCAGACTCCACTCAGTTTTCTCAACTGTAAAGCAACGTCCCTTCCTGCTGATACAATAGGGTAGGATAGGATATGGTAGGATAGGATAGAAGGCTTTCCCCTCCTAGTTCTAATTTACAACAGCCACTTTAAAAAAAAAGAAGTGGTTTTCTACTGGTAGAATTTCAAACACCTGGCAGGTGATGATGGAGATATCTGGGGACAGTGGGCCAAAACAGGAAAGTGCAGTGACTCACCGCTGTGGTTTGAATGCGTGTGTTCCTCCACACTCTGTTGGAACTTAGACCCCGAGGTGGTGGTATTAGGAGGCAGAGCCTTTGGGGACGTGATCAGGTCCTGAGCGCTGTGCCTCACTACACCGACACGTTAGTCCAGGCCCGTTTTCAGAGTTCCAGGCCCAGAAAAGTATCACCATTAGAGCTGACTCCAGCCACGGTTGGTTTTCAAGAGGGGAGGGGCTGGGGGACCCATGGAGGCAGGTCCATTCCTCCCCAGATGGAAGGCCTGAGACAGAGTCCTTTTGCCTCTTAGATCCAGAAGTCACCCACCATCCAGGCCACACCCGGCCGGGCTGGACCCACCTGCTGCATCTCCCCAGAGGACACGTTGCACAGGCTGCTGGGAGGGGGCGCCCGTTTGCACCGCTGCTCCCCATTGCTCAGGGCCCACGAGTTGGCAAAGTCGTAGGGGTCCGAGGTCAAGGTCCCTGTGGAGCAAAATTTCAGGAAAATGACGCTTCAGTTACACCTGTCCCAGGACCTCTGAGTGAAAACTCTAGGTCTGTTGTTACGCAAATCAAACCTCTATCAGATTAGACAATTGGCATTTGCGGTGGTGAGTACCTTTTGTGCGGTGCTCAGCCTAACACACAGGGCGTGGGCATCGGAGTCAGCAGAGTTCCAAGTGAGAGGGCGGATGGAGGGAGGGAGGTTACAATGAGGGAGATGACATGAAAGATGATGGAGTACTATTCAGCTTTAAGAAACAATGGTGATATAGCACCTCTTATATACTCCTGGAAAGCGCTGGAACACATTCTACTAAGCGAGGTATCCCAAGAATGGACAAACAAGCACCGCATGTACTCACCATCAAACTGGTATTAGCTGATCAACATCTAAGTGCACATATAAGAATAACATGTATTGGATGTTGGGCAGGGGGAGGGGGGAGGGAGGAGGAGGGGACGGGCATATGCACAAACAATGAGTGCGATGCGCACCTCCAGGGGAATGGACACACTTGAAGCTCAGACTTGGGGGGGAGGGAGGGTAAGGGCATCATACGTAACTTAATCATCTGTACCCCCATAACATGCTGAAATAAAAAAAAAAAGCTAGAAATCAATACCAAGAAGAACTCCAGATACTATAAAAACACATTGAAATTTAACATCAAAAAAAAAAAAAAAGATGATGAGGAGATATCCCGCCTCACACCCCTCCATGCCTGTGTTGCCCTCCTCCTCCTGTGTGGAACGTTCTCCCCCTACTCCCTCTCTCTCCACTCATTCCTCAAGGTGGAGCTCAGGAACCACCGTCCCCAGGAGCCTTTCTGACCCAGCCGCTCCTCACCCCAGCCTGGTTGGATGTGCCCCTTCCCTGTGCCCCGCAGTGCCCCAGGCATCCTGCTCCCAGAACTCTCATCACCTTTGGGTTAGTATTCTTTTTGCTTACGTTCATCTCGAATTCCACTGTGAGTTCCCTACTTAAGCCATGGGCTGTGCCTCCTACCTCTACATTCTTATCTGATGGATTGTGGATGCCGAAAATATTTTTGCACAGTGACGGTGAGGACGTGATGTGGAACCTAAACCGGCTGGTCACTGCACCCTCCAGGCTCCCACAGGTCTGTGCCGTAGTGCTTACAGCATTCGTGCTGCCCGCGATAGACTCCAACAGACTGTGAGGGCCTCCAGGATGACGTGGCCTGTTGCAAAGTAATTGCCTGATAACCCCGCTGAATCTTTATCACGAAGGCGGTGTGGGCCTATCACCTTCGCAGTAGTGAGGTGAGCAGTTCTTTGCACACCCAGGCCTGGAAGAGTGAAGCGTGTTTCAACGTCAAGTAATGCACTTGGTAATAAGAAATAAACTATCCCTGGGGAAAGAAAATAAGAGTGAAGCCTTAGAATATAGTCAGTTGGCATCTAGCGTTTCACAGGCAGAAAAAAGAATGCTCCCCCAAAGATATATTCACTTCCTAATCCCTGGAACCTGTAAATATTATCTTATATGGCAAAAGGTGTGCTTAAGTTAAGAATCTTGAGAGGAAACGCTTTCTTGGGTTCCCAGGGTGGGCCCTGAATGCAATCATATGTATCCTTATAAGAGACAGGTAGAGGGAAATCAGACAAAGACACGTGCAGAGGAGGAGACGGAGGCAGAGACGGGAACGATGCAGCCACAGCCAAGGCAAACGTGCAGAAGCTGGAAGACACTGGGAACAGATTCTCCCCTAAGAGCATCTGGAGGGCGCACGGCGCTGCCAGCACCTCGATTCAGACTCCTGACCGCCAGGACCATGAGAGAATACATTTCCACTGTATCAAGCCACCAAGTTGGTGGTAATTTGATGGCAACCATAAGAAAGTAATATATGAAAGAAGCCAAAGGGAAGAGAATTTAAATTTGTGGGGTGTCTACTGTGTGCCAGGCATTGTGACAGGTGCTCTCTGGGCACTCAGTCGTCCCGTACCACACAGGCTTGGACCCTTTCTAATAGGCCATGTTAAGGAAGAGGCAGAGAAGAGGCTTCATGTTTCCTGGGGAAAGCTCCTTCTATCACCCTGGTATCTGGGCTGATCCCATCATTCCATTGAGCCCGATTCCTCATGCGTAAATAAGGGATCAGACTAGATGGCCTCTTTTCAGCCCTGACCTTCTTTGAAGTGAAATTTTATGGGCTAAATCTAAAATGATGCATAAGCCTGTCCAATATACAGAATTACAAATATTCTTGTTTAAAGAAAACTCTCTGAGATCCAGAGTTAAAGCCAAGCTGGGAAGACTCCCAGAAGGCAGGAAGTAAGGTTAGCTGTTTAGTGACAAATAGTGTTGAGTTTTTACCAATCACAGAGAACTAAACCCCCAGTCCTCTGAGGATCATTTCCAAAATATCACCGGAGTCCTGACTTCTTGCCAAAAAACACCACCTTCTTTCTCATAGCATAGATCTCATTTTTAGTTTTTAAGCCTTAAAGCCTGGAATAAGAAAGAAATATATTTTGGGACCGGGATTTCCATTTCTAGCAATATGGCAGATTAGAAAAACCTGAAAACTGAAAACTGTGCCACTACAATGGACAAATACTTTATGGGATCCATGGCTAATCTCACACACACACACACACAAAAAGTAGAAGGACTTTTAAGAGAAAAAAAGAATGAAGAGGAAAAGGATAAGAAGAAAATTGAAAAACAGAATTGGCAAGTGTGATGATGTTCTGGTTACAGAGTACTAGAGTGAGGGTGGCAATCTTGCCAACCAAGGGGTTTGGGATTAACAGCTCCATGGAGATGGAAATGAGTCTCGGATCTGCATGTTGTGGGGAGGTGGACCTGAGATCCCACTGTGAAGCTGGGATCCTTAAAGGACTACAACACCCTCCATGAGAAAGCTGACAAGAAAAAAATCCACTCTGAGAAAAAGGGAAACAAAGGAAGTTTGTTACCTTGGTCTGGGCTCTGGATAGGAATGGGAAAAAAGTCTTCCCTGAAAATTTGTAGTTGTGGGAAAGCCCTCATATAGATTTGAAATTACAATTTATACTTCTCATAAGATTTAGTAAGTCCATATTGAAAAATTAACATAAAACCCTTCAAAGATGAGCTCATAATCCAAAATTATGAAACAAAGGAAGCAATTTACTATAAGCAAGAGTCAACAGACATAAAAATAGCAGGATTAGAGCTACAAAAACTTCAGATAATAAAATTTTTATGTAGAGGTTATAAAACAAATATACTGAAAATTATTGTTACAAAGAAGAAATTGAAACTTGATAAAAGAATAAGAAAGAATAAGAAAAATAATGGAATAGAAAAAGAGCCAGATTTAGCTTCTAAAATTACAAATGTAGTCGATGACATAAGAATTCTCAGTTGACAGGTTAGACATCATCTGCAGATTAGACAGAGTTGGGAATTAGTGAACTAGAAGATAGATCCAAGTAGTGATGTGCTGATAAGTCAGCTCTCCAGGAAAAAACAAAGTTCTGATTTGTAGCATTTGCTGATTTCCATGGTGTAAATATTCCCACCATGAGCAATTTCAAGCCACCAACATGACATTGCCACGTGTGGAGCTGGGAAGAGATGCACACAAGTGGTTCTCAACAGCCAGCATGAGCACACCACTTGATCTAAGCAAAACACCCAGAAAGCAACACAGTGGGATAAAAAGACAGAAAAATGGAAGTAAGGTAAAGAGAAAAAAAAAGAGATGAAATAGAAATATCCAACATAAATCGAATAGTTCCCAAAGGAGAAAAACAAAAGCTGAAATTTTTCTAAATCTGATGAAGGACAGGAATCATCAGATTCCAGAAGCACAATAAGTCCCAAGCAAGACAGTAAAAATAAAACTCACAGCCAGACACAACAGAGGGAAATTCCAAAGTACCAAAAACAAAGAGATTACTTGTACACAGAGATAAAAGACGTAATATCTGCAGAAAAATAACAATGAGACTGACAGCATACTTCTCAACAGCAACAATGGAATTCCTCAAAGTACTATGAGGAATAGCTGTGACTCTAGACTTCTGAACCCAGCTAAAGTGTCACGCAAGAATGAGGGAGTATTGTTTCCCATGTTCACTGCCAAGCCCTGAATGAAGGAACTACTAAAGGATATTTTTTTAGGAAAATAGGAGTTGAACCCAGATGAAAGGAGAAATTATGAGCAAAGACTCTGTTAAACATGAAGGCATATCTAAACAAGCACTGATTGTGTAAAACTATAATAATAATAGTGCACAATAACAAGATAGGGGAGGCAATGAGGGTAGTAGGGAAAGAAGTAGCATAGAAATAGTAGTAACAGTAGAAAGCACAAAATAAGGTAGTAAATAGAAATCCAAATATATTAATATGAACAACATATTTAATATAAAATGAATGAAAAGAGGCAAAACTTCACAATAAGAAGACAGAAAAGATTATGTTGTATTACAATAATAATAATGAGATATCACTATGCATCTATTAAAATTGCTAAAATAAGCTGACAATACCAGATGCTGGCAAGGATTCAGAGCCACTGGAACTCATGCATTGCTGGTAGAAATGCAAATGGTATAGCTACTTTGGAAACAGTTTGGCAGTTTCTCATGAAGTTGAACATACACTTGTCATACCAACTCCTAGATACTTACCTGGAGAAATTTAAAACATATGTTTACACAAAAACCTATATATGAATACATCTCACACCTGTTAGGACAGCAACTGTTAATATTAAAAAAATAAAAACAGAAAAGTCTTGGCAACGGTGTAGAAAAATTGGAACTCTTTGTGCACTATTGGTGGGAGTGTAAAATGATATAGGTGCTATGGAAAACAATATGGTGGTTCCTCAAAAAATTAAAAATAGAATTGCCTTATGATCCAGCAATTCCATCTCTGGGTGCACACTCAAAACAATTGAAAGCAGGGTCTTGAAGAGATATTTGTGCACCTATGTTCATAACAGCTAAAATATGGAAGCAACCCAAGTGTCCATCGATGGATAAGCAAAGTGTGGTATATACATACAAAATATTATTCAGCCTTTTAAGAAGAAGGAAATTCTGACATATATTACAACATAAATGAACCTGGAGGACATAATGCGAAGTGAAATCAACCAATCACAAAAAGACAAATATTGTATGATTGCACTTCTATGATGTACTTAGAGTAGTCAAAGTCGTAGAGACAGAAAGTAGAATGGTGGCTTCCAGGGGCTATAAGGAGAGGGTGGGGAGTTATTGTTTACTGAGTATAGAGTTTCAGTTTTACAAGATGAAAAGTGTTCTAGAGATGGATGGTAGTGATGGTTGCACAACAACACGAATGTACTTAATACCACTGAACTATATACATAAAAGTGGTTAAGCTAGTAAAGTTTATGTTGTGTGTATTATAGCACAATTAAAATTGGGGGGCAGGAGGGGGAAATCTATACATGAATGTTTACAATGAGTTTATTCATAATTTCCCAAAACTGGAAATAACAAAGTTTCCTTCAGCTGGTGCATGGGTAACAAATTGTGGCACTACTCCTCGGCAATAAACAGGACAAATTATTGATACATGCAACGACCTGGATGAATCTCTAATGTGTTATGTTAAATGAAAGAAGCTAGACTTAGAAGACTCTACTATATGAGTTTTGGAAAAATCAAAACTATAGAAACAGAAAAAAAATCACTGGCTACTAGGGCTAGGGATTAAGGGAGAGTTTGACTACAAAGGGGCATGAGGAACTTAGGGGGTGTTGAAACTGTTCTATAGTTTGATTGTAGTAGTCATATGACACTATACTTTTGTGAAAACTCATAGGACTGTACATGAAAGTATGAATTTTACTGTATATAAGTCATACCTCAATAAATATGACTTTTAAAAGAACAATAATAAAATCCAGCTATGTGCTGCTTTCCTGAGATACATCTAAAAATCACTCAGAAAGGTTGAAAATATGGAAAATATATATCGAGCAAATACTAACCAAAAGAAAGGTAGACTACCTGTATTAATATCACACAGATTTTAAGGCAAAAGGCATTGTTAAAAATGATGAGAGTCATTACATAAAAGAAAAAATTCACTAGAAAAATTCAACACTTCTAAAAACTAATAACAAAAAAGTCTCAAAATATATAAAGCAAAGCTTGACAGAATTACATAAAGAAATTGAAAAATTCATCACCATCATAGAAAAATTTAACATAGCTCTTTTAGTATGGGGTAGATGAAGCAGACAAAAAGTAATAAACATACAGAAGATTTGAATAACACAATTAACAAACTTAATTCAACAAGTATATATAGAATCCTGGGCCAGTCAGAAAATATATTCTTTTTGAACATACACAGAACAATTGCAAAAAAAAAAAAAAAAAAATTATGTACTAGGCCACAAACAAGTCTCCAAAATTTTTTAACTTAATTTAGAAATAAGTTTAGTTACAAAGAGGTAACTTTAAAATCAAACAACCCTATCAAAAAGTGGGCAAAGGACTGGAACAGAAACTTTTCAAAAGAAGATAGACTAATGGCCAATGAACATATGAAAAAATGCTCAACATCTCTAATCATCAGGGAAATGCAAATCAAAACCGCAATGAGATATCACTTATCTCCAGTGAGAATGGCCTTTATCAAAAAGTCCCCAAACAATAAACGCTGGCGTGGATGCAGAGAGATAGGAATACTCCTACACTGCTGGTGGGACTGCAAACTAGTACAACCCCTATGGAAAGCAATATGGAGATACCTCAAAGAGATACAAGTAGAACTACCATTTGATCCAGCAATCCCATTACTGGGCATCTACCCAAAAGAACAAAAGGCATTCTATAAAAAAGACATCTGCACTCGAATGCTTATAGCAGCACAATTCACAATTGCAAAGATGTGGAAACAACCCAAGTGCGCATCAATACATGAGTGGATTAATAAAATGTGGTATATGTATACCATGGAGTTCTACTCAGCCACAAAAAACAATGATGATATAGCACCTCTTGTATTACCTGGATAGAGCTGGAGCCCGTGATACTAAGTGAAGTATCCCAAGAATGGAAAAACAAGCACCACATGTACTCAGCATCAAATTGGTATTAACTGATCAATACTTAAGTGCATATATAGTAGTAACATTCATTGGGTGTCAGGCAGATGGGAGTAGGGGAGGAGTGGATGGGTATATACACACATAATGGGTGTGGTGCACACTGTCTGGGGAAAGGACAGGCTTGAAGCTCTGACTCGGGTGGGGCAAGGGCAATATACATAACCTAAACATTTGTACCTCCATAATATGCCGAAATTTTAAAAAATTTTTTAAAAATACTAAAC
>NW_012136525.1:3275853-3293537 GCF_000956105.1 Propithecus coquereli | reverse complement strand
AACAACCCAAGTGCGCATCAATACATGAGTGGATTAATAAAATGTGGTATATGTATACCATGGAGTTCTACTCAGCCACAAAAAACAATGGTGATATAGCACCTCTTGTATTACCTGGAGCTGGAGCCCGTGATACTAAATGAAGTATCCCAAGAATGGAAAAGCAAGCACCACATGTACTCACCATCAAATTGGTATTAACTGATCAATACTTAAGTGCATATACAGTAGTAACATTCATTGGGTGTCAGGCAGATGGGAGTAGGGGAGGAGTGGATGGGTATATACACACATAATGGGTGTGGTGCGCACTGTCTGGGGGATGGACAGGCTTGAAGCTCTGACTCGGATGGGGCAAGGGCAATATACATAACCTAAACATTTGTACCTCCATAATATGCCGAAATTTTAAAAAATTTTTTAAAAATACTAAACATTTGGAAATTTTAAACACACTATACGTTATAAAAGAACTCAAAATGGAAATTAGAAAATTCATAGAACTAAATGAAAATATGCTACATATCAAAATTGGCATGACGCTGCTAAAGGGGCAATTAGAGGAAATTTATGGCCCTAAGTGTACATATTACACAATAAAATATCTGAGAAATCAGTACTGGAGAAGACAAAAACAAATGATCTTACTATCTTCCAATATGGTAAAGTACAATGAAAGGAACAATGACCGTTTCTCTGTACCTCTTAATTAGAGAGTAGTTAGTTGGGTCATAAGAAAGAAAGATAACTTATACACAAATATTCAGCTTTTGCAAGGGAATATCACTAACTGAATGTTTATGTAATTGAAATTATCCAAGAAAGATTAAATACTAGTAGTGGTTTTCACATTATCCATATTACCTTCTATTGCTTAGGGACACACACATATAAACTGGCCTTTTTGGACAGTGTGGCGGACCCTCTTTGTAGGTTTCATCCACTCCACTGGAGTGGGCTCAGGAGGGTGTACTCAAACCATCCAGCGTTCGCCAGCCATCTACCATGTGTAAGTTGCTATGGAGAATTCAAAGTTGAACAAA
Organism: Propithecus coquereli; assembly: GCF_000956105.1. Classification (NCBI taxonomy): domain Eukaryota; kingdom Metazoa; phylum Chordata; class Mammalia; order Primates; family Indriidae; genus Propithecus; species Propithecus coquereli. The sequence goes on along the minus strand of NW_012136525.1, from coordinate 3,292,494 downwards.
GTCAGGTTTGAGGATCTCCAAGATCTGGTTTGATTGGAGGTCTAGGCATGGAGGGGAATGCTAAGAGATAAGACTGGCAAGGTAAATTGAGGTGTGGTCATGGTGATTCTTTAATGCCAGGGGAGGTGTGTTAGGGAAGGTTTGTGAGCAGGGAAATAAAACGCATGACCACCCTTTACGGAAGTGGTATCCAAGAAAATCTTACCTTCTTGGGTCCTGAAGTCATCTTCAGCAAAGATGTTAAAGTTGCCACACAGCCCACAGGTCTTGTTGAAGTACCTATCTGACAGCAGGACTTGAAAGTTGCCACTGCCATCGATCCTGGCTGCAAAGCCATGGGCCTCACTGGACAGCTTGTAGTATCCAGCCTCCGTTTCCAGATACAGCCCTTTGGAGGCATAGGGCATGGAGACGCTGGAGGGAAAAGGATGGGTTCGGAAGTGGGCTTCCCATGCATGTTCCGGATGTCCTCCCACCCCATGTCACAGGGTCGAGGCCACAGTGCAAAGCGGCTGAGGGCCTCACCCGGCTGTCGGGAGACCTGGCTCTCACCCAGCCCTGCTACTCACTTCCTCTGGGCACATTTACTTCCTGTCTCTGAACCCCAGCTTCATCATCTGAAAAATGAGGGGGTTGTGCAAGGGGGTCCCCAGGGTCCTTTCTGACGTGGGCATTCGGGGCTCCTGACTTACCTTTGGTCCCCCTGCATCACGGTACCATTGACAAACAAACGGATGTCAAAAAACTCCCCAAGATACACAGAGAGGCCCACTCTCTTGCCGTTTTGGAAGTCCCCTGAAAGAGAAAAGAGTCCATAATAGTGATTATTACCCCCAAAAAAAGTTATAATCATTATCTTTATAGTCTTATCTCAGTGGAAAACTCCCCAGAAAGACTTAACAAAGGGGCAAGAAAAGTCTCCCTAAAAACCTCATTGGCTCACTCATTTTTCCATTCATCTAAAAATATTTATTGAGTGCCTTCTCTTCTATTTCACAAAAGAAAAACATAAAAGCATGACCTCTTGCTTCTTTATGATCTTACAATCTAGGTACGAAGACAAGACAAGCATGCAGCCCCTGAACGCCTGTGGGACAGCAAGCAAAAGCAGCAGCGTCAAGCTGTGGCACTCTAGGGTAGTGGGATTTAGAACAGTGCCTGCAGACTTCCCGCATCAGAGTATCTGCACGTCCGTGAATCTCCCCTCCGTTTACTGAATGTGATTCTCTGGGATTTTAGAGACAGCAGTTAAGTGTCCCACACAGAACTTGGAACTTAATGAGAACACAATAAATGGTATTGCCACTGGAGATGTTTGAATGGCCAAACGCATGATAGAGTCGTCTCTGACAGCCATGCGATTGTGGGGGCTGAACAGGGAGGCGAGGCTGATGGCACTTGGCATGAAAGAGGGAACAAGGGCGGGAGGCAATTTCCATGGTATTATCGAAGTTTCCCGAGCCACAGTCAGCCTCTGACGACGGCTGCTTGTGCTAGCCCTTGGTATTCAAAGATAACTGATCAGCCATAGAAGACGAAGGAACCAGAAAGAACAATATAGAGTCTGGACTTGAGCCTTGGAGACAGAGAAACTGGTGGAAACCGGGAAGATAGAGAGCTCACATGTGGGCACAGGGCCTTGGGGTGCTGAAGGATGGGGCATATGGCCCAGGTGGAAAGGTTAGCCTTGACAGTGAGCAGATACATCCTCTCCTAAGAGGGGTGGGAGAGCGTGGGCTCCAGGTCCTCAGCAAAAGAGGAGGCAAAGGTGTCTGTGGAACCGAAATCTTGGCAAGCTCTGCCGACTCGAGGTGTTGCTGCGTGGCCAGGGCCGCTGATGCAGGGCAGTAAGGAAGGGGCTCCTCACTCACAGCTGGGAGAGGAGGAGCCCCCCAGCAGGGTCTGGGCTGGACCAAGGCTGCAGGAGGACCATGACCACCAGGTACACACACACACACACACACACACACACACACACACACACACACCCAATCACAAACAAACCAGAATGAGCCAGAAAACAGATTTGCTCCTGGTGAGATTTCAGTGAGGGCTGCCCCAGTAAATAAACTAGCCCATTCTAAGAATAGAGTCTTAAATGATATGTCATTAGCAGGTCAGTGCTACCAGCAAGAGGCCACCCACAGTCCACAAACCACATTCTGCAGCTCCAGACCAACACTGCTGGGAGAAAAAGGAGGAGCCCACCCCCAAAGTTAAAGGAGTTCTGTCCTGCTTGAGCCAAGAGGCCTTGCCCACTCTGCATTTGCACTTAGAACAGTTCTTGCAGCAAGTGAAACTTTAGAAGTTGCACAAACTTTCTGACAGCAGGAAATTAACCAAAGAAAAACAAACAGAATCAAAGAACAAAGAGAGTAAACAGAGTAATTATTTTTCATTTTAATTTATTTCTCAGTAATGGTAGACTCTGAGTGATGGGTATATGGATGTCATATTCTTTCAATTTTTCTGTGTTTGAAAATTTCCATAATAAAATGTTGGAAAAGCAAACAAATAGGGCAGCCTGGCAACAACCTCTGATTTGCAGTCCCTCCCAGAGGCCTTCCGGAACCCCGAGTCATCCGCAGTGGACCCAAGACCAAGTCCCTCCCTCGGCCGCTTCTGGGGCTGACACTCGGAACACTGCGCAGCAGCCACGGTGGAGCCGAGGGGGCAGGGCCTGTTCCACACCTCCTCGCTGAGACCTGCAGAGCCGAAGACCGTCTGCTGCGGGGTGGGCAAACGAGCCCACGAGGCCTGGGGCTCTGTGTCCCTCATGACCACTGAGACTGTCCCCGGTCACTAGAATCCTCCCCACTCCCACCTCACAAGGCAGATAGGGAGTTCTGACCCTGCTTCATGGGTCACTCGGCCAGTATGTCACCACTGAGACAAAGGCACCTGCCTCCTGGAAACGAGGAAGAATCCCTGTGCACCTCTCCTTGCAGGCTCTCCTTATGGGGACTCAGAAAGTGTGGACGGAAACAAGCTCGCCAGGGACTCCGTGGCTGGAGGAGGGGTAGGGAACGCTTCGGAAGCAACGAGGCGGCTTGGGGTGCGGCATGGCCCCACAGCTGCTGATCTGTAGCTCTTCCAGGCTTTGAAAAGTATTAAATCACCTAAGCAAGTCATTCATTCCGCAGGAGGCAGAGCTGAGCCTGTGCTGCAGGAAAGCCCAGAGGTCGCTGTCAATGTACGATTGAAAGTAGGGCCTGCGAGGCTGAAGAAGCCAGGAATTCCACCGGAGCAGAAAGTCTAATAAGACCCAAGAGAAATGTGTGGGAGCCTCAGCCCTTCTCAAGGCACTGGCGGAGGAGGGCTGCCCTCGCCGGCTGTCCAGTGGGGGTAACTGTGACCACAGAGCTAGTAAGTGATGACGGAGCTGGGACTGCGGCCGGGTTGTTGTAAGCATCTGAAGGGCTTGCTCCGCGAGGCCCCAGGAGAGATCAGCCTTAGCAAAGCCAGGAGGCAGCAGGATCAGAGCGCAGGGCTGAGCACTGAGGGGGCAGCCCCGTGGACAAGGAGAGTGGGGGCTGGCCACCCCAGGACCTTCACCTGCTGTAGGAATTTTACAGGACAATAAAAGGATTTGGTCTGTAAAGTTTAGATTCAGTCAAAAGGCCGCACTTAAGGACCTAGAAGGCCACATGTGGGCTTAAGGCCGCAGGTTCCCCACCCCTAGCCCCCACAAACCCACTCAGAGCCAAACCCAAAATAGTCTAGGGCAGGTGGGGCTGGTGTTCGGGCCTTCAGTGAGGACCGTGCGGCATGGAGCCCGTGCGCTCCTGGCCCTGGACGGCCCAGGGGCTGGAAGAGCAGTCAGCCCACACCTGGGCAAGAGGCTGGCAGGGGATTTTTGAAGTGTGACCTGGAGGAGCCTACAACTCAGAGAAACATACTGTGGTAGAGGAAGGATCTTGGAGACCATCCGAACAAGCGGTTCTTAAACTCTTTTGCTCAGAAAGCATAGTAAAAACAATTCACTTCGTGACCCGGTACACACACACACACACACACACACACACACACAGACACCCTCAGCACGTATCACGTGCGCTGATATTTTCTGACATTTTCTATTTTACTCTATTTAATCTTTTTCAATGCTAGTTACAACCACTAAACTAATTTCAGGACCCATAGCTCGTGACTCAGTTTGTAAAACACTGATCTAGACTGACTCCAATTTACAGATGGAGAAGCGGAGACCTAAGTTTACAAGAGGATCTCTCCCCGTCACCACCATGGAATTCGGGGCCAGATACTTCTCTGTGGCAGGGACCATCCTGTGCACGGCGGGACAATTAGCAGCATCCTGGCTTCTACCCACTAGATGCCAGTAGCACCCGCCCCCCAGTTGTGACAACCGAAAATGTCTCCAGAAGCTGCCAGATGGTCCTCGAGGGGAACAATCACCTCAACTGAGAGCTGGTTTACGCTGTTAACGTGGCGCAGAGCCCACACCCGGGTTTCCTGACTCCAAGTCCAAATCGCCGTTTGCAGCACAAAGCTGCCTAACAGGGCATCTGCGCTGCGGATTCAGCTAACCACCGCCAAGGGGGAGAACTCCAAATCCGCGTTGTTCCCTCACTGCAGAAGCCAGGGCATCCGATGACGGACGTGCAGCCATTAGGAAAATGAGCCATTAGAAAGGGCCACACCCCGCAGACCTCCAGGTTAGCACTTCCTGTGACTGCCAGGAAGAGGGGCTGAGTGTCACCCCAAGAGACAAGGCAAACCAGCGACGCTCAACCCAGGCTCCCGCTGGGCTGTGGGACTCAGCGACTGAGGCAGTGAGAGAGGGGCTAAGGCCCTGCCCCACACGCTGGGCGAGGGCATCCTGGGACCTTCGGAAGGAGGCGGGTAGCTGGAGCCAGAATCAGACACGGGCACAGCCTCGGGCTTTAGTGCAGGGCTCACTAATCTGCATTTGCAAGGAAGCGACTTTGATGCTGGTGACCCTCTGTCCAAACTCTGAGGAGCCATTTACTGGCTCAGAAACAAAGACTCGCTGGGGAAGTGACTCAGCAGATTGTGGGTCGTTTGTGGCTCTCACTTGGCTGGTTTGGGAGCGAGACCTGCAGCCATGGCTTAGGGAGCACAGTCCCTACTAAGTGGGAGCAACCGGGACCCCGTGGTCTCCCTCTGGCCCGTTCTGGCTGTAGGAGACATGCAGCTTGGCCTCGGAGCCTGGCGCCCGCCGACCAGGAGCCAGGGTCAAGGGAAAAGGCCTCCCCTTGCACCAGGTGGTCCTCCGTGTGCGGATATAAACACTTTGCCCAGGATGTGAGCACCGTCCACAGGCACTCGAGAGGAATGTGAATTTGCAATTTAGGATCAAGGAAACAGGATGTCATTGGAGAACAATGGAACAGAGGGTGTCCTTCGGCATGGACACCGAAGCTCACGGGGTCCAAGTTCTGGGCTCCCTTCCCTGACCCCGGAGCCCCAACTCCCCTAAGCGCCGGTGCCAGCCAACCTCCCTCGAATTATTCCTCTCCTCCCACACCCCCCACCGCCACCACCAACAGGAAAAGTAGCCACCCATCCTCTATGATATAGTAGCATGGTTTTCAGTGGAAATGAATTCAATCTATTAAATAAATTAAAATATGTTTGAACCATAGCCTGATTTAGGCCAACAACCTCCCAGAAAATTGACACTTAAGAAGAGCAAATTATTTATAAGAAAAAAATAATGACCCAGTGGGGAATCCCGCCGAGATATTTTGAAGCTGAGAGTGCTTCCACAGCCCTTCGAATTCCCCTAGGCCACCGAAACCCCCTCCTCTCTGCAAAGCGCACATCCAACAAACAAGTGAACGTCCTGTGTTATTTGGCTGCTTTCAATAACTCAGGTGTGGGTAACACGGGACACTTTCAAATAACTTGTCTCACTGATCCTCACCCTTTTAAATGGTGTCTCCATTGTAAAATGAGAAAATGGAGGCTAAGACTATGCAACTGCCCTGAGGACGCCCAACGGGGAGGGAAAGCACAGGCGAGACACAGGGTGTCCCCTCCATGCTGCTGTTTCCCGCTGGGGGCAGAGCCACCAAGTCCTGCGGGATGGAAACCAACCAGTGAGTACAGCTTGATGCGCCCAGTGCTGGACAGGAATGGTCGAGGGCTTCCTGGAGGAGGTAACAGTGACAGCCAAGAGGCGCCAGCAGAGGCTGCACTTCCCTGACTGTGAGGGTCACCCTGAAGCAGGGAGGGGTCTGGAATTGGGCTTCAACAGGGGGAAGGGGGCTCTTCCGACATGCTGGCGTGGCTCCCTGCGCCCAGAATATGAACTTTCCCTGGGACTAAGATACCGCCATGTATTCTTTACGAACCCGTCTCCAGGCAGAGAGTCCACTGCAGAGTGCACTAAAGCAGACCATCGAGTCATGACAGCAGCCCCCTCCAGGACACCACAGTGCTGCCACGGGGTCCCGCTCCCTGGAACTCCCACTGAAGCCCAAAGCCATAGAGTGCAGAGGGTGTTGCTATTTCTTCTTTCAGAATCTTCCTCCTGTCACTTGTAACCCTCCAGCCCACTGACACCCGAGAGCCGTCTCAGACAGGGCATCTGTATCATCCACTGTGATTGCTAAGACAGAGAAATTAACTCAAAATAAACACTGGGGCCACCTGCGGGAGGAAGGCCTGAGTCCTCAGCTTCCTGGGGAGAAGGAGGGTTCTCCCCACCTGCAAGGCGGGACCCCCACAGATACCCTGGGATGTCTCTGGCCTTTTTCACCTCCTGCCTGGTTATTACGGCCAAGTCCACCCTGCCTCCACCTCTCTCCTTCTCAAGACCATCTTGGCAAAGCACCAGTTCCCTCTCGACCCTTCCCTGCCCACAAGATTCTACACGAGCTCCTCACAGCCTGCGGAACCGGGACAAAGTCCGTCGGACCTCACGGCCCTGCTCTGCAGCCTCCCAGACGGCCCAGCCCTTCCTCCCTCTATGCCCTGGTCCTGGGCTTCTCAAAGTTTGGTCCCCAGTCTAAGAGCAGCAGCAGCTGCGAAATTATTAGAAATGAACATTTTGGGCCCCCTTCCAGATCTACTGAGTCAGAACCCTGGGGTGGGGCCCAGCCGTCTATCTGTAAGAGCCCTGCAGGCAGTCCTGATGCGTGCTGGGGCTTGGGGACCGCTGCTCCAGCCACGCTGACCTCCCTACTTGCTCCCCGCCAGGAGCACACATGCCTCCCAGCCTCCACCCCTCCTCATGCACCCTCCCCTGTCCTCTCCGCCCAACCACAGCCCGTTCACCCTGGGCTCCTTCAGTACAACAGAGAGACCGCTGTGCTTTAGGGCCCCCGTCCCATTCAGTGTTGACAGGGACCCCAGGGAGCTAAGCGCCAGGAAACTGAGATGAACCAGACGCCGCCCTTGCCCTTGAGAAGCGCACGGAGGAGTGGGGAGGATGGCAGCTCCCAGAAGTCACCCTGTGAGAGGTTTTCCAACAGATTCCAGACAGGGGGCAAAGAGAGCAAAGACAGAGGCCAAGGCGCAGGGCAAGCTGTGGCCAACTGCCAGCTCACCGGGCTCCCACTCAAAGCCGAGCCCGGCGCTGGGCACACAGGGCACACTGCGTCCACCCTGTTGGCTGAGGCAGCAACAAGCCCAGAGCCCCGCAGCCTGTACCTCTGCAAGTGTCTGGGTGTGGCCAAAGACGCCCTGCTTGGCCCAGCTTGAGCCGGGCTCCTCTGAGCCCTCTTCTAGACTGTGAACTGGCCTTCGCTCTGGCCTTGGCCTATTTAGTTCAGTTTTAGCAAGAATCCCACTGGGTCAGTTTAGCAAAGACCACCCACCCTCAGCATCTGCCCACCCTGGCCTGCCTTCAGCAAGAATCCCGTCAGGGTGGTTTAACCAGAATGCCCGACCCCTGACGCTGCCTCTCAGTAATTTTCCACCACTGACCCCCACGCTGCCCTTGGCTCAAATCCCCACTTTCCCTTGCGCTGGAGTTGAGCCCTCTCTCTCTTCCCCCACCGCAAAACCCGCTTTGCAGCAGTCCCTCTCGAATAAAGTCTTCCTTACACCTCAACAAGTGCCAAGAAAATTTCTTTAACGGTGTGAGTCTGTTCATTGCTGTCTCTGCTCCCCCAGGCTGAGGCCCCCGCCTTGGCCAGGTTTCCTAGCATCCCCACATCACACACATCTGTCAAATTCTTAGTGTGTAGAGGTCACCAAACCATATTCTCCATCACTGCCTCCAGCCCGCTCCCAGCCTTGGCCAGTGCCCTCTGACCTTAGCGCAGAGGAAGGTTCCTCCGACCCGAGAGGCCGGGATCAAAACCCAGCTCCTCCTTTCATCACCTGTCAGGCCTCCTTGGGCCGTGGCTCTTCATTTGTAAAAGAGCGGTGACCACACCTGCATCCCAGAGCTGTTGAGAGGATGCAGAGACACACAGGGACAGTGCCATCACTTTCATAGGAACATAAGAGGTGCCCAACACAAGCAAGATATTCTGAATTCCAAAGGCTGCCAAGAAAACGACCACGAGTCTTGCCTTTGGCGAGAAGCTTTACATGTTCTACAGCACCTTGCAGCTCATCATTTCCCTTAATGCGTGGGAGCTGCCAGAGCCTTGCCTGGGGCCAGAGCAATGGCTACAGCCATCGGAGCAGCTCGGAGACGCGCTCCGTCCCACCAGGCTCCCATGGGGAGAGGCCGGGGAGAAGCTAAGGAAAGCCATGTGTCATGGCAAGGCCATTCCCCCCACGTTCCTAGCAGCAACCTTCCAGCTCAGGTATGGACTGGGGAGTAGGAGTCCTCCTCCCACGCCCAGCTGAGCTCAGCGACCCCCGCCTGATTCCTCCCTGCAGGGCCCGGGACTCACCAAGCAGTGAGAAGGAGTGTTCCTCGCAGTCCCCTGCCAGGAAGTAGCTGCAGTGTCCCGCAAAGCTGTACATGCTCCCATCAAAGGTGTTGATGAAGTCATCTCCAAAGAGGCTGCACCGGGCCATCGACGACTTGCCGCGAGTCCCTTCCGCACAGAGGGCCCCTGGAGGAGAGGCCACGGGTGAGCACAGCTGAGACCACCTGCCCAAACCTCTCTGGCCTCATAGAAATAAGGCCGCCTCTGACAGAAATCGGACCGTGGGAAGGTACTTCACATCCTAAGACTAAAGCTGTTGCTCTCAGCCCCCAAATAGGACCCGGGGTTCACAGCAATAATGAAGGAACAGTTTTTCAGGAAATCTACTAGTTTTAATGACATTTACTTACTGATTTAAAATGTAATCATGCTCATAAAAAATTTGCAGGATACAGAAAAAAACACGAAGAAGAAGTTAATCATCTGTAATGCATCACTGAGTGATAAGTAGAGTTAATATTTCAGTGTTTTACAGCATATGTACAGTCGTGGATTTTTCACAAATTTGTGACCATCCTGTGTAAACTATTTTTAACCTCTGGCTTTTTCTCAGTATGCCATAAAGAATTTGTCATGCCGTCGTGTATACTTACAATACGTGATTTTTAGTCGCTGCATTATATTTTGCATCTAAATGTATGTAGTATAGCCCCCTATTGGTATTTCCAAGTTTTTATTTATTTATTTATGTATTTATTTATCGAGACAGCATTTCACTCTGTTGCCAGGTTTAGAGTGCAGTGGCGCCATCATAGCTCTCTCTAGCCTCGAATTCCTGGCCTCAAACAATCCTCCTGCCTCAGCCTCCCAAACAGCTAGGACTATAGCCATGCACTACCATGCCTGGCTAACTTTTTAAAAAATTTTTTATAGAGAAGGGGTCTGAATAGGTTTTCCAGGCTGATTTAAAACTTCTGTCTTCAAGCAATCCTCCCATCTCGGCCTTTCAAGGTGCTGGGACTACAGGCATGAACCACTGCACCTGGCCCAAATTTTTTAATATTATAAATAGATTGCAATGAGCATCTTTGTACATAAATCTACTAGTATATTTTGAGAGGATTAAATTTTAAACAGATCAGACTGTGTGCCTGCCTTATAGAATCCATGAAGGGTTGACTCTTAGAGGGTCATGTGCTAACTCCCTCTCTAACTATGTGCGTGCACGTGTGTATGTGTGTGTGTGTGTGTTGTCAGGTGGGGAACCACAGCGGTAAATTTCTAAGTGTTCTGGGTTCCCTGGCACAAGATCCATCTGGTAGGAAGACACAGAGAGTGTGACAAATGTATATTTCTTCCCAGATTAACCTGTGTACAGCAGGCTGAATGCTGAGACCTGATGGGTCTAAATGGAGACAGTTCAAGGTCAAAAGGCCCCTTCTGCTATTCACAGACTCAGAATCTCAGTGAGGGAAGGAAGGCAGTACAGTACAGTACAGTGGAAAGAGTGCTGTTCTGGGACCAAGGAGAACTGAGCTCTGATCGTAGCTCTGTGAGAATTTGGAGCAGTGATTTTTCCTCCTTGACCCTCAGTCTCTTCGTTTGTACCATGGGAGCTTCAAGTAGATGACTTCTACAATCCCTCCTAAAACTAATAATCTATCCAAGTCTTGGATTCCTTCTTCCCCACCTGTGTCCCCATCATATAGGACAATCCTTTGCACCCTTGTGCTCCTTAATTTCCAAGTAAAGGAAGGCTTTTGCAGGCACCTGCTCTCTGGGGACACAGTCGGGGGCAGGGGGCTCTGCAGAACCTTCACAGGAGGCAGCCAGCATGAGCCTAGCATGGGGCTGGGCACACAGGTGACTCCAGACACACCCGCTCATTCCTGGAAGGGAGTTACTCCCAACGGCCCTGGGACAGGAGTAAGGAATGGAAGCCCTTTGGTACCTACCTGGCAAAGTGAGCGCCAGAGCAAGCAGCACCCTCGCAAGCCTGGCAGGAACCATCTGCAGAGAAGCGAGAGAGATGATGGTTATTGCCACGCAGGGAGATGGCTGCTGGTATGTGCTACTGTCAGCGCATGAAGTGGGGAAAACACGCCTTTAAAGCAGGAGAAAAGATGGGTCTTCATTGACCCCCTTCTTCCATTTGAACATGGGCTTCTAGCCACCCTCCCAAAAAGAGCCCTGGCCGGTGCCAGGCCCAAGGGTAACAATGGCTGTTAGCCGGGAGCCCTGGGCATCCTGCCCCAGAGCACAGCCCCAGGCCAGGACAGAGGAGGAAAGGCCTGCCTTCTCCTGCTGCTCCCCTCTCACACCCCTGCCCTCCTGCAGGGGCCATTCCTTCCACGCTTGGCAGCGACCGGGTGAGTAGAAACTGTCTTTCATTTGTGTTCCCGCCACGGGCACCCAGACTTGGAGAATGCTCAGGAACCCCCAACTGACTATTTGCTTCTTGGTCCCTTGCCCTGTATCCTGAGAGCCCCCAGATCGGGGGCCTCTCCCTCATCTCTATCCCCAGCTCCTGGCACAGTGCCCAGCACCCAGAAGATGCCCAGTAAATGTCTGCTGAGCTGACCTGCTAAATGGACAGGTGTCCAGCGTCCTGGGGCCCTGGCAAGATTCCCCACCGTGCACCCACCTCCCAGAGAAGAGCAATTGATCCTGGCTGCAGAAAACACCCCACGTCCCTTAGAGCCCCTGCCACAGCCCCTCTCTTCTGGAAAAGTTTGTTAAATGAAGTGCTTAATCTGTCACCTGAGATTCACTGGGGGTGACTTCTTTCCTACCTAATGTTCCATCCAGCCAAACAAAAGAGAGATACATGTAATCTATTATAGATCTGTGGAAGGAACACTTCACTATCACCTATGGCCAAGTCTTGGTCTCAGATCAGGTGTCCCTCTCCCACTCCCAACACACAGGTGCATTAGGTGCTCCCAGAAGTTTCCCAGAGGAGAGGGAAAAGTTCATTCCAACTCCTTGGCATTAAGTACTACCACACAGTAAAACCCCCTGCGTGAAGAAAAGCAGTCACAGGACCCCCAGATGCAAGTGGAGGAGGGGGCAGTAGGATTGTCCCTGGTTGAATAGAGTCACCCCTCCAAACAAATCCCTTCTGGTCCAGGGATGGAGAAGCCCAGCTCCCCAGGGGTAGGGATCAGTCCTGCATCGTCCTCCCACAAGCGAGCCAGCTCTCCTTCCAAAACACCGTACCTTCCCCTGCGAATGGGGCTGCAGGTATCCCCAAGGTCCTTTAGGAAACTCAGCTGCTGCACGAGGTGCGGCCACGCCTAGGCCATGCTCCCAGCAGCTGCAGAGGCTGAATCAGGCCTGCTACAGCTCCCAACTGCCCTGCTGCAAGTAGCCCAGGGGCTGCAGAGTCCCCACAGCTGGGGGAGATAAAGCCCAAGTTGTGACGTCTACCAACCTCCCTCCCTTTCCCACCACAATAGCTGCGAGCTGCCATTGGCCTCCCCCTAATTACCGAAAGGAAACAATGAAAGGAAATGCTATTAGGAATACCTCCAAGCTGATAAGGCTTTGAACAGTTTGGAGGGAGACCTCCTGGCAGCTGCCTTAATGAAAGGCCTTGCCCTCCCCCAAACACCCCCGCTCTCCCGCATCCCCACACTTGGTCCCTTGTCCTCCCTGAGTGCCCCTGTCTATGAGGAATGCTGGCTGTCCGTGGTAAGCTGATCCAGGCCAGGCAAGAATCAGACTGGATCAATGGAGCTTCCTGATCTGGCTTCCAGGGCTGGACTCCAGAAACTTTGGGAAAAACACCTCAACCTGAGCCAATTTAGCTGCCACGTTTGGAGGTAAGAGAGCACCGGCACTTGTTGTCCACCCTGGGTATGAGCGACCTGGTCGTGGCCCCTGACAAAGACAATCGGTTTGGGTCCTGGCCACAGTTTAATGGACAGGTTAAAGACGAAGGTCCTAACCACACAGGCAGGGCTTTGTAAAGTGATGATGAGGCAATGGTTTGATTCCAATACTTCTATTATTATTAGATTCTGATAATTCTAATTCTCAAAGACCGTCCCACCCCATTTCTGGTACCCTAACTCCTCCCCTAACCTTACAGACACACATACACACACACACACACACACACACACACGCACACACACACAATCCCGATCCTTCTTCCCAGCCTCCCATTCCAAAAGCCTAATTGTCAACATTATCTGCTAAACTAATTGCTGCTAAAAGAGGTAGCCCAGGAAAAGGGCGGGGCGGGGAAAGTGGCTGTCTCTCGGTGGGATTCCAGGCACTAGGACAAGCAGCCTGAGCCACCCACTTCGCCGCTCCTCCATGACACCACCCACCCTAAGACTGAGAAACCACAATGTCCCCAACCTCTGCCCTTCCCACACACCTCACAGCCACCACTCCCTGACCACCCCAGCATGGGAAGATGAACACGCCCAAGGAAGAAAAGTCATACAAGGCAGAATTAGCATGATAGAGTAGAAGAGGCACTAAAGGATTCTTATTTTCAGCTTTTGTAAAAATTAAAGAACCTGAAAATCTTCCCATTACAAAATATCCTAAAATGCTGTATTAAATATAACAAGTGTTCTTTAAAGGCACAGCTGAGTATTGGACTATCTCCAGGTGTCCGCGAGGAAGAAGAATCAAATGAGCATGAGGTGGTGCAGGCTCGTGGGGTCAGCCAGCCGGGCACCCTCCAGGCTTAAGGCCGAACGTGGCCAGGACAGGACAGCAGGCTGTGGCCTGACCTGGGAGAGTGCCAGAACTGAGCACGCATAAAGCTGAAGCCTGGAAGGGAAACATCTTCCAACCACCAACATAGAAGATAAAGAAGCTTGTCTGTTTCCATCTATTTTGGAGGTGGGAAAAGTAAGTCTTTCTTTAGAATGTGTAGCCCTGGGCCTGCACTCATGCAAGTTTGAGGTTCAAATTTACATCACCACATGGTCCAAGAACTCCCAAGCTAAGAAACTGACACAAGTATTAGTCTCAGTAGCTGGGGTTCCTGGCAGAGACAAGCACAAATCTACCAAAAAGGTCATGTATGATCTTCTTCCCAGGTCACATAAGAAACTCACAAATAAAGCTTTCTCGAGGAGGAATTCAAAATTGTAAATTTTAAAACACTCAAGGAAACAATTTGCCATGAGCAAGAATAAGCAGTCACGACAAAAAGCAGTATTTGATCCCTAAGAACTTCAGATCATACAAATCAGAGAGAGAGATGAAGAATAAATGTGTTGAAAATTATAATAGACTAAAAAGTAGAAATTGAAAACATTTTTAACAATACATAATGATTAGACATGAGGATTTTGTGAAAAAAAGACATAATGAGCAAAGAATTTAAAAAGAACTTTTAGAAATGAAAATATATACTAAATTAATTGAAGAATTCAAATAAAAACACCAGATATTTCTGAAGAAAATTTTGCTGGAAAATAAATCTGAAGAAATTATCCAGAGAAATAGAGATGAAAACGTGAGAGAAGCACTAAGAAACACGATAGGATTAGAAGATCCCAAGACAAGTGCTGGGAGAAAACATGTACAAGGGCAGAATCCCACACGCAGTGTCTTAGTTTGATGCCCCAGAAGCCGACCGAGTGCTTGAGTGCAGATAATTTATTTGGGAGGGCAGGAAACACTGGCAGGGAAGTGGGAATGTGAGATGGGGAAGAGAAACAGCCAATGAAAGATGTTTATTAAGCCAGCCACCAAGTGGGCAACTGAAGCTCAGTCCTGCGAGGAAAGTCTGGGGAAAGTGGATTCTCCCTCTCTGGGCCAGAGAGCAGGGCTGTTCCCTCACCTACTCCTTCCCTCAGGTATTGTCAGGCTGCTCCTGGGGGCACTGACTCCTCAACATGTCTGGCCCTTGGACACAGAGGAGCAGACACTGGTGGTCTAGAAGAAACACGTGAAGAGTTGGGGTCAGAGGCCTGTGGGAGGGGGACTGTGGCATCTGGTCTACCTAGTTAAGGCATCATTCAGAGTTAGGAGAATGTAGAGAGTTTTTTTCCTCAGAAAAACAAACAGTGGGTTTAACACTGACAGTCCTTTCTGAAAGAACTACTAAAGAAGGTGCTTCAGGAAGAAGGAAGTTAAACCCAAAAATAAGATGCTAGAAGAAAAGGTAAACAAAGAAATTGGTAAATATGGGGGGAAATATTAGCAGGCAGTGATTATATAACACAAAAAACGATAATAATCATAAGTTGGAGAGTTAAAAAAATAAGATGGAACCAAAATACCAGACAGCAACAGCACTAAGATGGGACCAAAGGTGTAATAAGGTCGTCACATTTCTCAGAAGAAAGAAAGAGGTAATCATGACTTTAGACTTGCTAAGGCTAGTCGCGTAGTAAAATTTTAAGGAGGCCTACTAAAAGAGTAGAATTAAATGTATGTTTTCCAAACCCCTGGGGGACAAAAGCAGGAAATAAAGAAAACTGGACTGATCTAGAAGGAAAAATGAAAAATGGGACAAGCAATATAAAATAAGACAGTACAAAAAAATCTGAATAGATCAATAATCACCAATAAAAAGACATATTATGAAATTAGATTTTGATAAAAAGACACATAATCCAGCAATGTTCAACAGACAAGCCTGAAATGTAAAGACACAAAGACTATAAGGAAAAGAAAGGAAACAACAAATGATGACGAAGGGAAAGTTTATCGTATCGCTGTCAGACAAAACGGACTTATGATAAAAATTATCATTAGCAATAAAGAGGATAAAAAGTAACATGATCAATGTACTAGGAAGATACAACTATAGATTTATGTGTACTTAATAATATAAGCTTAAAATTTATAAAGGAAAAAATGATTGAATTATAAAGCAAAGCAGAAAAGTTTTCGGTTTTATAAAAGTCAACAACATGCATTTATGGCAAACAATTAAACAAAAACACCTTAGTAACCTACATAAAGAAGGGATTGTCCTTAGCCTGCAAAACAGAGCACACTTCACACTTACAGCAAAATGCAAGCCACTTTCTCTTTAAAAACCAGAACAGGACAAGGATGCCGATATCGTCACTGTTGGTCAACGTTGGATCAGAAGCCCAGGCCAGCACAATTAGAGAAGAGGAAATATAAGATACATGACTTAGAAAGGAAAGAGCAAATAGTTATTATTTGAAGATATGAATGTTTACATAGAAAAATTCAAGAGAATCTACATAAGAGAACCTAGTTAAAAGTTTAGCAGTTTGCTATAACAAGGTTCATTTAAAAATCTATTATGTTCATATATAATCATAAAATGCAATCTTTAAAAGAGATACTATTAGTAAAACAACAATTACTGGAGGCATTTGACAATAAATAAAGTCTATACGATAATATTTGCAGAAAATTATAAATTTTGTTGCAAGATACAAAAGAAAACCCACTGATGAGACACACTATGTTCATACTTACTAAGTCACAGTATTGTAAAAATGCCAAATTTTCTCAAATTAATCCATAAATTAAATGCGATTCCAATCAAAATCTAATAGGGTTTTCATGAAATTAGACAAGCTGTTCCTAAAATCCATGTGGAAAGCAAAAGATCAAGAATAGTTGAGACTATTTCAAATTTGGAATTGTCTATGGGAAACGAACAGACAACCCAGTGGCAGTAGGTAATGATATAGAAAAGTAATTCACAGAAAAGAAGGAAACCAGATTGGCCAGCAAACATATGAAAAACCACCCAACCCCACAGGTCATCAAGAAATCTAAAGTAGGGCCGGGCGTGGTGGCTCACGCCTGTAATCCTAGCACTCTGGGAGGCCAAGGCGGGCGGATTGTTTGAGCTCAGGAGTTC
>NW_012136525.1:3261579-3263998 GCF_000956105.1 Propithecus coquereli | reverse complement strand
CACATTTTAAGGCCTTTGATGATAAGGCCAAATAGCCCTCCCAAAAAATTATAATGCTTTACACTTTCAGTACTCATTTGCTGAGTAGGATTTTGACAGGTGGAAATGACGGCAAAGGCACGTCAGCTGCAAGGAAAGGTGTAAAAGCTCAGAAGCAGAAATGTTAAATTAATAAGTAAATAAACAAGCCAGTCACTACAGCCCAGATAGGAGACTCACGGGAGAGAAGAGAGAGTGGAAAGACGCAAGTCCTCGAGGACCTGTGCCAAGGCAGGGCTTGTGCTCATCGGTGGACGCTGGGCAGGACACTGGCAGCAGCGCCAGGGGCAGCAGAGAGGTCAGATGGAGAAAGACAGACCAGTCAGTGGCTGATGGACCCTTCCGGCAGAAGAACAACAGGGCCTGGAGAGGCCAGGGCCTTGAAAAGAGAAGACAGGCACAGCCAGCCACATAACGAACGGCTTTGTGGTATAGAATAATGGCCAACGATGTCTACGTTCCATCCCCAAACCCGTGACTGCTACCTTATGTGGCAAAAAGGACTTTGTAGATGTGACCAGGTTAAGGGTATTGAAATGGGAGATGATCCTGCATTACCCCGGTGGGCCCACCGAAATCACAAGGGTCCTTATGATGGGAGCAGGAAGGCCAGGGTCAGGGAAGGAGATGTGACAACACAAGCAGAGGTCGCGGTGTGGGGCCACGAACCAAGGGATGCCGGCAGCCTCTGCAAGCCGGAAAGGGCGAGGAACAGATTCTCCCCCAGAACCCGCAGAAGGAACACGGCTTTGCCAACACCTCGATGTTGAGCCATTTTGAACTTCCGATGCCTAGAACTGTAAGGTAAGTTTGTGTTGTTTTAGGCAGTTAAGTTTGCAGTAATTTGTTACCGCAGCAACAGGAAACAAATCCAGGCAGAGACCACGCGCCATGCAGCCTTGCTCTTGTGCAGGGCGCCCCAAGGCGGCTTTGCTGAATAATTGTTGAGAAGACAGTAGGTGCTCTGAAGCTCCAGGAAGAAGGGTCCCTGGGGGCCGTCTATCGAGGCCTCTAGGACTCTACGTGGGCGTCGGCGGATTCAAACAGGAAAGGAGGTGGGACTGTCGGATGCCCTTGGGGCGATGCTGCGCAGAGACAGGGGAATGAACAAGTTGACCTCTGCCTGTTTGAGGAATCAGTTCTCCAAGGAGTAACTATCACGAAAGCAAAAGAACCATGGGGGAGGAAAGATTTTCAAGAAGGACCCATCTTTGCCTTTTCCTTATGTATTTGTAGCATCTCTTCTCCTAGGTAAGTTTCTCAGAAGAGAGAATTTTCTTAGCAGTTCACCCCAGGTATGTAAACACACCAGCATTCCTCGGGCCAGACTACCAGCTCCGAGGGTATAATGCCCCTTAGCTGAGGGGAAGCTGTCCTCCTCCACTTCCCCTCTCCTAGGGACTCAGACATCTTGGTCAAAAATAGCCTGTTTGCTTCCCTCCTTGACAACCGTCAACATGGTGACGGCGTCCTGCAGGACAATGTCGAAAGAATGACACGACTTCAGACTAATCTTCTCGTGTTCTCAGTACCTACGACACCACATTATTACTGCCACAGTTAGAGAGGGCTCGGACCGTTATGTCCGGTGGAGTTTCTGGTCCTAGCAGAGCAGTAGGATTCCTGGCCCAGAACCACCCTCTCAGGACCTGGAGTTCTAATTTTACAGACAAAAAGCCTAACAGTCCAAATTTGTATGCATCTTACCAAATAGCTTCAAAATATATAAATCAGCACCGACTTCAAAATCTTTCAATTATCCATACATCCAGCAGATAAAAATCAGTAAATGTAGATATTTTAAAAACAATCGTTAAACCCTGTCATCGTACGTTTGGGCGTTTATCGCAGAGAAATGGAAACTTAGGTTCACACTAAATCCCGTACAGCTTTATTTATGATTGCAAGAACTGGAAGCAACGCAAACGTCCTTTATTGTGCGAAGAGTTAAGCAACTATTACATCCATACCATGAAACGCTACCCAGCAACAAAAAAGAACAAACTACTGAGACACACGGCGTGGATGATCCTCCAGGGAATGACGCTGAGTGAAAAAAGCCAGTCCCAAAGGCCACATACTCTATGAGCCCATGTATATAACATTCTTGAAATGACAAAACCACAGAAATGGGGAACACGTTAGTAGTTGCCAGGGGTGAGGACGGGGAGGAGGAAGGGGCCATGAGAGGGATGTGGTCGTGGTTATCAGTGGGCATGGGAGGGGTCTTTGTCGGGACGGCCGTATCCTGACTGTGGCTGTGGATACACAAACCTACACCCGCAATAAAGTGCACACAAACAAACACACACACACAAGTGATTATAGGTAAAACTGGTGACATCTGCATTTCCTGGTTATGATATTCCACTATAGTTTT
>NW_012136525.1:3259711-3261529 GCF_000956105.1 Propithecus coquereli | reverse complement strand
GCTCTTGCTCAGGCTGGTCTCGAACTCCTGAGCTCAAACAATCCGCCCGCCTCGGCCTCCCAGAGTGCTAGGATTACAGGCATGAGCCACCGTGCCCGGCCGATGTACTATACTTCTAACAACCACTGGGGGTAAATAGAGCATCTCTGTCACTTTACAGGTGAGGACGCTGAGGCTCAGACAGGCTGAGTTCCTTGTATAGGGTCACACTGCTACAAAAAGGCAGCCAGAGTCTGAATCCACTTCTGTCTGATTGCAAAGTCCATGTTTTTGCAACTGCACGAGGCTTTCCTCCTTCCCCCCTCCCCTCATCCGCCACTTTCCTGCCTTTGAACCACCTCTGGATGCCTCTAGCGGGGCTCTCGTCTTTTCTTGCATTTTTCTGTTTAAATCTTCTCTCCTCTGGCCTGAGATCTCCTAGAACAAGGGCCACGCCTTCCTCATCTCTGTATCTTCCAAAGTGGAAACACGGGGCATGGCACATGATAAGTGCTCCATAAATGTTTGTTGAACTCCCTGCTAATATAACAATAGCATGGATTAATGAGCATATAATATTAAAATGTAGCAACGGGGCTGACACTACAGAGAAAGAATTGCTCAACACCCGAGGAAGCTGTCAGCTGCTCCCCAGTTCGTCAGCACAGATGTAAAGAGAACACTTGTCACTGTGGTTGGGGAAATTGCACAGGGCAAGTCACAGGATGGCCCTGCCAGGGGACAGGGCAGTCAGACGGAGGTCACATCCCCCAGTGGCATTCTGTGGCTGTAATTGGTATAACACTCTGGCACTGTCTATGTGACACTTGAATTTCTATCTTAGCAGAGTATAGCACACTTGGCTGGAATATTAAGACTATTTTCCCTACATACAGGGGAACAGAGATGAATACAGCTGGGACCCTGTCCTCCAAGGACTCCTGATCTGCTGGGAAGAGAGATGCATACACTCGCCCTGGCCACGCAGTGGGCAGCCGCTGCGGGGAGGCACAGAGGCGACACGCACGGCTTGCAGGGTACCGGCTCTCCAGCCCCTCACACCACCCAGCATGCCCGGAATCGTGCTGTCATCACAAGTACTGCTTGCTTAGGGAAGTGGGGGGTCAGAGGCCAAGCCATCAAGTTGTACATTTGACAGTTTAAGCCTGGTGATTTTAACAGATATTTTATTTTATGCAGTTGATCGATTAGTAAATATGAAAATCACCCAGAGAGCCTTCTCTGAGAATATTTCCATGGAAGCTGTCGGTTTCCCTGGGATTACATAAAGTTTTTCATATATAAAAGCTTGCTATTTGAAATGAAAGCCAGAGCCATCAGCCAACAGCCCTGAGCTATGCAGGATTGTCTGAGCTCCATTCATGTATAGTCTAGAGGCCCGAGAACACTGCCTGATGCTCCAAGTGCCCAGAGCACATCAACTCTCCTGTGACCCATGGTGACCTCTTCCCTCCTCTGACCTCACACCACTCATTCGGCGAGGACTCACAAGATATCTTTTGGCAATTTTTGTATTTTTTTATAAGCACGCCATGTGCTCATGTCTTATCTCTCTAATCAGACCACCAGTTCTACGAGAACAGGAATGGAATTTCGAAAGCACGCTGTTTCCCCAGACTACGCCCACACCAGACTCAGACGCAGGACCCATAGCGAAAGGAAACCTCCAAATCGGCACACCTGGCTTCAAGCTGGAACCCTGACGGACTCTCACTCAGCCGTGGTCACCCTGCCCTACACTCCAGCTTCCTAGTGCAGGGGGTGGTGTGGGACGGAGTACTCACACTCTGGTGAGCGTCCCTGGGGCAGAGGGGAGCC
>NW_012136525.1:3256746-3259661 GCF_000956105.1 Propithecus coquereli | reverse complement strand
AGGGGACAGGGCAGTCAGACGGAGGTCACATCCCCTTACTGCAGTGGTATCTGTGGTCACGAAGATGTGTAAACGACCGACCTAAATATACTTCAGCAGAAGAATAAATAAATCATTGTACATTCATCCTATGAAATACCAAACAGCGGTAAAAAATAATTTAGGCTGAGTGTACCAACACGAAAAAATCCCCAAAATAATGGTGAGCAAAAAATAAAAGCAAGTGTCAGAGGATATGTACAGTGTGATACCATTTATGTAAAGTTAAAGATGATGTAAAATAAAATGATGAATTATTGCTTATAAGTATATTAATTGCAGTAATAGTAAATATGCATGGTGTGATAACCACTAAGTTTGGGATATTGGTTACCTCTTGGAAGGTAGAGAGAAGATGGGCTCCGGAGCGTGGTACCTAAGGGACGGTATCTCTCTGTGTATGTGTTATTTATTTAATCATTTCAAAACTACGAAGCAGATAGGGCAAAATGTTAAGATGGGACCAAGCTGGCTGGAACAAGGGTATTTTTATATCATCCTCTCTAGTTTTCTATGTGGTTGAAATTTTAAATTCAAAGAGAAAGCCTTGAAGCCAAGTAACCTGGGAGTGCTGGCTTTGCCCTTACAAACAGCAGGGCGACCAAGATCCTGCGCATAAAGCTTCACACGCACAGCTGATTTCCTTAGAGCAAATTCCTAGAAGTAAAAGAAATTACTGGGTCAAAGGGCACAACGATTGTTAAGACTTTTATACGTTCTTCCAAGAATTATACCAATTTGCCCTTCCATGGCATTTCATTATTTTTTATTACATATTTGGTTATGTAACTGGCAAAAGTGTTGTAAGACTATTGTTTTAATATTCATCCCTTCGATTATTAGGGCAACGCTTTCTAATATTGTCCACCTACATTTCTTCTTTTGTGAATTTCTGGTTCCTGTCTTTAGCTCATTTCCAAATGGATGTTTATCTCTTCCTATTGGTGTGTAAAAGCTCTTTAAAGATGAGGAAGATTATTCTTTTTTCTCACTTATTAACATGTGGATGTTTTTCTGAGTTCTTCACTTGCCTTTAATATTTGTTTATGAGGGTTTTTTTGTTCTTTGTTTTTTGTTGTACAGGAGTTTGGAGAATTGTTCAATGTTCTTTTTTTACGGAACTAGGTAACACAGGTGCAAGGTGAAAGTACAAAACACACGGTGTACAAAAATACACACAGCGAGATTCAACTCTCCCTTCTCCCGGTTGGATAATCAACCGTCCCAGTTTGCTGTGGACCGAGGGAGTTCGTGACTAACACTGGAACAGCTCTCGGCCCAGTGGGACAGTAGTCACCCTACTGGCTAGTTCCCTTCTCAGAGGCAACACTGTCACCACCTTCTTGGATAGACTTGGGAAGATATTACAGAAGTTTTAAACATTTATCGTCAAATCTCTTGTGGAGAATATGAATCTCGATCCACAAACTTGCATTTGCAAGATACGTCTATCACTTCATTTTCTTTAAGTCAATTAATTCAACCTTCTTCATAGTCAGGTTGATACAAGAATCCAGGAATGACTGGGTGCTCAGTGCACAAGGTCAAGGACCTCAGATCTTCACTCTGCCCGCTGCCTGCCTCCTCCTTCCCGAGCCCATGTGACTCCTTTCAAGACCAGCAGTCTGGCAACTTCCCTCCTGGCACGGCCTCTGGGTCCCACAGCTTCTGGCTCCCTGGACCGCAGCTTCCGCTCTGACAGGAGCACCAAGGACGTGGAGGCCAAGCAGGAGCCACCAGAAGTGCAGAGACACTGCGGGCGGAAGCCTCGGGGCGAGGCGGGAAGCCCCTCCAGCCTGCCTCTTTCCCTCGCTGTGAGGCTTTCCTTCCTCTGGCCTCCTGCCCACCAGTCGAGGCACTTAACTTCCTCCTGCGCCCCGTGTGCACACGCCCCCACCCCACCGCACACCCCAGAATATCTGCTCCTGGCCCAATAGCGTCGCTGCCCAGATACCGCCTGTGCTCGGCTCGCTCTGTTCCACAGTCAGAATGTCCCACATCTGCCCCCCACTCCTCTCTCCTATTTATCCCTCATCCCCCTCTCCTGTAGAGAAAGGGCTTGTCATTTGGTGAACACGACCAGGACCAGGCACCCTGCTAGCTGCTTCGTGTGCATCACTTCACTTACCCCTCCGGCATGCGTTTCCCAGGGCTACCGTAACAACCACAAATGGAGGGGCCTACACGACACAAATTTATTCTCTCACAGTTTTGAAGAAAAGGAGTCTGAAATCAAGGTGTCGGCAGGGCCATGCCCCCGCCAAAGGCTCTAAGGGAGAGAATTGCCTTGCCCCTCCCAGCTTCGGGGCTCCAGACATTCCTTGGCTTGTGGCTGCATCGCTCCAATCTCTGCCTCCGTCTTCACTTGGATTTCTCCTCTTCTCCCTGTGCATCTCTCCTCTGTGCCTCTTCTCTGTGTGTCTCTTAGAAGGACATTGTTATTGAAGCTCAGTAATCTAGAATGAGCTAGTAATCTACGATGCTAGGTTTCAGGGGGTTGGGACATGGATATACGTTCTGGGCATCACCATTTGATGTACTATACTTCTTTTTTTTTTTTTTTTTTTGAGACAGAGTGTCACTCTGTTGCTCTGGCTAAAGTGAGTGCCGTGGCATTAGCCTAGCTCACAGCAACCTCAAACTCCTGGGCTCAAGCAATCCTACTGCCTCAGCCTCCTGAGTAGCTGGGACTACAGGCATGGGCCACCATGCCCGGCTAATTTTGTCTATATATTTTTAGTTGTCCAGATAATTTCTTTCTATTTTTTTTAGTAGATACGGAGTCTCGCTCTTGCTCAGGCTGGTCTCGAACTCCTGAGCTCAAACAATCCGCCCGCCTCGGCCTCCCAGAGTGCTAGGATTACAGGCATGAGCCA
>NW_012136525.1:3243961-3248671 GCF_000956105.1 Propithecus coquereli | reverse complement strand
TTTGGAAACTTTAAAACACATGTCTAAATAACTCATGGGTTATTTATTAAAAATAAACCATACGAGAAATTTTTAAATACTTAAAACCAAACAATACGAAGATGCTCCATATCAAACAATATTCAAAGTGTGAGAAGATGCAATGAAATGTGTTCTCTCGCTCACTCGGTTCCTAAAGCCAAAGGAAGTATAAAGACAGCACCTTTCCGTAAAGCCACTTGGCCGCATGTAGTGGACTAGACTCCTTTAAAGCTGAACACTCTCGATCCAGCAAATTCCACTTCCAGGAAGCTGTCTTAAGGAAACTGTCCTACAAGTAGGACAAAGACTGTTTCCAACTGTCCAAACGAAAGCGTAAGCATCTTAAACGTCCCCATTGAGGAGATTAGTTAAATAACTTCTGGCACACACCTGGGATGGATTAGCACATAGCCATGAAAAACAACGCTGAAGAACAGTTCTTAGTGACGAGAGGAAATTGTTATTATATAATCTTAAGTGAAAAGAGATATGAACACGCCTACACAGTGCAATCTCAACTGCGTAAAATAAGTATGGAAGAAAACACTGGAAAGACATATGCTGACATATTTGCACTGTAATCTCTAGAGGGCAGGAGATCGTCGTGTCACAAAGTGCTTGCAAGAGTGCTTCATGTTGTCAAATGTTTACTTTTTTAATGTATAGACAATGAGTGAGGGGAAGAATTAAAAACTGAAAGTTTTTCAGAACCCAGCTACACAAAGTAAAGTCACAGATGAGAGAAGGAGGGAGAGGCTACTTGTGAATTCTAAGGAAAAAGGATGGGCTCTTTCTAGACCCAGTTAGATTCTAGCTTCCCTGGGAAAAAAAAATCTTAGACAAAACAAAATAAAAGAAATTAAAAAAAGCTCGATTTACTTTTTAATACCTCTTTAAGATAAACCAAATTTAGTGGTGCTTCTAATTATAATAACCAAAACGTGGAAACTACTCAAATGTCCTTCAACAGGAAAATGAAATAAATTATAGTACGTTCACCAACAGATTATCACATAGCAACGAGAGTAATCTACAACCACATGCAACGGTCTGAATGAATCTCACAAATGTAATGTCAAGTGAAAAAACCCAGACTCGAGAAAGTTCTTTACCGTGTTACTCCATTTACAGAGAACACCGGAACCGGCAGAACTGACCTGTGCTGTTCCAAGTCAGGAGAGTGGTTCCCCCTGGGGGGTGGCAGCTGGAAGGGGGCGTGAGGGGAGTTCTGGGTGCTGTAACACACTATTTCTTAGCGTGCATGCCGGCGACAAGAGGGCGTGTTCAGCTTGTGGAACTGTTCTGAACCGCATGCTCACGGGCTGTGTACCTTCTCTATGAATATTATATTATACATCCACATAAAGTTTTCAAAAAGAAAAAATCTAATAGTGTTTGAAAGCACATTTGGAATTTATTTTCCCTTAATGGGATAAAGGTTCCTGAAAAGCTGATGGGTTTCCTAGAATTTTTATTAATAATTCAAGTCTCCCAAGCTGCGTTCCAGACAAGAGCAGCATCTACCAACACATCACGTGGACCTCGTTCCGACGCCCACTTTCCTCTCTGGACCCAGAGCCGTTTGCCTCTCCTGACGGACAGGGAGGACCCCCGCCTGCCACGAGGAATTAGTTGCTGTAATTGGATGTGCACCATATACACAGGCATCGACATGGCATCACACAGCACGGCACAGTTTGTCTGAAAGGGAAGAAAAGAAAAGGTACAAATGTTGAGCTAATTCACAGAGGAGACTTGCCTCACTGGGTTTGCTCGTTCTGAGAGTCCTAACCCAGCCCCTGAATTCAGAATCCCTGCCACCTAACTCCCGGACCTATTCTGCGATTGCTAATGTTTATTTGTTGTCAGGGCTAGGCCCTGGGGAGACAAATATGAGTGAAAACACATCATTATTTGCCCATATGGAGCTTACAGTCTGTTGATGAGGACTGACGTAAATCCAAACAATTGTAACTGCAAACAGTGGTGAGAGTAAGACACGTGGTGCTAGGGGAGCGTGCGTGTCACAGAGGATCCCCACCTAAACTGAGGGGTGGGGGGTTGTGGTCAGAAAAGGCCTCCCTAAGAGGTGAACCTGGACTGAGTTCCATGTCATGAGGAGGAGTAAAACCAAGTAAAGGATGGGGGAGCCCTTTGGCCCATGGGAATAGCATGTGCAAAGGCCCAGTGGCAGAAGGGAGCCACCCACCAAAAAACTGATAGACAGTCTATGTGGCTGGAACACGGAACAAACACAGGTGGAAGCACAGGGACTGGAGAGGCAGGGAGGTGTCTGATGAAATGTTACTCCTTTCTGCGGTGCTTTTCAGTTTTCAGGGCATTGTCCCAGACATGACCCCATCAGAGCCTTACACCACCACCATGACTTAGCAAGAGCAGGCGGTACAGTTCCCAATGTGCAGATGAAGAAGGAAATGCTCAGTAAAGTGACTCACCAGAGGCCACACAGCCGGGCAGTCCTCCGACTCCTGGCCCAGTGCTCTCTGCTACCACTGCCCCACAGTCCATTCCAAGCCGTGTCTTCCTATGGCTCCGCCCAAAGTGGAGGCCTCAGGTCTCACAGCCGACGGGGCGACTTTAGGGAAGGACACCTCCTCTAGGGCTCTCCCAATCTGTGTCTTGGCAGAACTGGAGGCCCCAGAAACTCTGGCCGAACGTGTCCTGTTTTACTCTGAAACACGGCAGAATCCTTTTAGCTCAGACTTTGTTGGTGGGGAAAGGCTTTGGGGTGATATGAGTTGGACCAACCAATCCCTACTTTTAATTTAGTCGGTCCACAGTTCCATACATCTGTTTTGAAACACAGACAGTGCCTCTGTGGACCAGGCTACATCCCCTCATAGGAGACTTTTGTCCGCACATTCAAGAACCATGAGAACTTTTCCCTTATCTCTGTGCCTTCCTGAAATGCAAAGATCATTATCTACTTAAAATGGCCTCTCCCATGCTACAAATTGTTCATTGATTTAGGGAAAAAAAAAAAAAACACTTATCTTATCCTTCTTCCTCCAATACTCCAGGACAAATTCTTCTGTTGTCCTAAATGTTTGGTCTCTCTCTGCAGAGCTGAATTATCTGCTACAACTTGCACAGAAAACGGAATGCGTCCTCAGCTATGGGCCTTGGGCAAGCTGCCACCCTCAGGCCATTCACCAAGGATGGAGCCTCTTGCTTGAAGAAGAAAGCCACAGACATTTAAGATACTGCCCTTGTACCAAGCAAACAGTGGGATGTAATTACACGCTTGATTTGAATTACTAGCTGTATATACTTCATGATAGAATCTCAGAAATGAAGGAAGCCTCGTTGTCAGAGTCCTGCAGGTCAGAACCTCTCCCTTGAGGAGGTGACTAAAATGCTCTGGCTGTCTTTTCCTCAAAGCAGCCAGATGTGTGTGCTTGTGTGGTGTGCGCGTGTGTGTTTAATTTTTGTCTATCTTTTTAAATTTGAGCCAGTATTAAAAACTCAGGATCTTTTACATTAAAGAGTGGATTTCTGTCTTTGCTTGGAAGCCCACCGGGTCCTACATCACCGGGCGACATTCCCGAGAGTAAACAATCAGGTGGAGATGAAGGTCCGCCCCTCCGGATGGGCACTTGCCTCCAACTTGCTAGTCCTTTGCACACCCGAGCGTGTCTCCAACAGTGAGGTCCAAACCAGTTGCCATTTATGATCCCACTTCCTTTGTCATTTTTTTAGAGTATAGAAGCATTTCTTTGTAGCCACTTCTCCATCAAAAGTGGAAAAATAAGACACAGCAAGAGAGCTGTGAGTTTCAAGGAAAATGAGAGATCATATTTCTTTGCGGAAACTGAAAAATAGTCCTCTGCATTGGATTAGCTTCCCTCAGTGGTTCAAGTTCAGGGTCCCTCCGAGCTTAGCTGGGGCCCCAGTTGTCTGAAGGCCTCGCGTAACTGGGGCTAGAGGACCCACTTCCAGTTGATGCTGTGTGTTGGCAGGAGGCCTCCGTTCCTTGCTGTGTGGACCTCCCCACAGTACTGCTTGAACATCCGCATGACATGCCAGCTGGCTTCCCCCAGAGCGAGTGATGCAAGAGGGAGCAAAATGAGAGATACAATGTCTCTTACAACCTGACTTCAGGAATCCAACCATTATTCCCACAGTATCCTATTGGCTACACAGGTCAGCCCTGTTCAGCGTCAGTCTACACAAGGGTGTGAATGCTGGGAGACAAGACTCACGGGAGAGCTGTCTTGGAGGCTGGATACCATATAATTCCACAATGTTTGCAAGAGATGTACCTAAAATACAAGGACATGGAAATGTTTGAAGCAAAGCTGAAGTAGCTGTTGTTAATATCAGACAAAAATAGACTTTAGGAAGAAAACATTATTATGGCTAGAGAATGAGATTAAATATTGATAAGTTTAATTAATTATTGTAAATCTAATAAATTGAACTTAAAAATAGGTTCAAAATACATAAACCATATAAATTAATAGAACTCAGGGAAAAATTGACACCATTATAGTGGGAGATGTCAACACACCTCTCTCTATTATTGTTAGATCAAGGAGACAAAAAAAATAAAAAAGACAAAAAATTTGAACAAAACAATTAATCAGCTTGAGTTACAGGGCATACATAGAATTCTCTACCCAATGGTTAGCGATGACACATTTGGAACATATAATATAAAAATTGACC
>NW_012136525.1:3238198-3239915 GCF_000956105.1 Propithecus coquereli | reverse complement strand
TATACATAAAATTTTAAAAGGAAAAAAATCTACCTCAAAGAAAACAGCCCCCACTTAGCAACACTTAGGAACCGTAAGTCCTTAGTTACAGAAGGTGAAAGACTTTGTTACTGAAGCCGCGATTTCCAGCCAGATTTGCGTGAGCTGCCAGATTCGGCTGGAAGCCTGGGCCGGCAAGATGTGAACGTGCATCAGGCCAAAGGGTGGAAGGTCACTCTGCACCCTGGGACGTAGACAAGGCCAGGGGCCTGCCCAGCGCCACGCAGCTCACGAATGGAGAAGCAGGGCTCGTGGACTGACCAGCGACACGTGAGGAGCCGGAAGAGACGACGTGAGGGGTGATGTGCAGCACGGGCGGGGGAGGCGCTGGGCTGCAGCCAGCTCTGGAATGCGTCCCAACACTGATCACAATCAGATTCCCACCGGGGCAGAGGAACAGGGACCAGCCAGGGTCTTCCCAGGCCCAGCCTGCAGGCTGGGCAGGAACCAGGCAGAATTGCTGTAATCTATGAGAATCGGGGTCCCTAGAGATAAGGCAGCCAGAGGCTAGGGCAGGAGGAAAAAAAGATGGGAGAAAAAAATCTCACTTTCAGTTGTTGTGAAGAAAAGGGTCCTGCTCCACCAAGTAGAAAGATTCCCTGGCCTCTACGGCTCTCTTCTGATCCTGCCCTCACCTCCACCAGCCGTGTGCCTCAGGCTGGCAGTGTTACCCTAACCTGCGTCACATGTGGTCTGAGGGCAGCCGTCAGGCCAACACCTCTCCCCTTGTTCGTTAGTGCGTCCCACGCCACCGGCAGCTCCCACTTGCTTAGTTACGGTTTTTCTCCCCTCCCTTCTCCTATATTCTTATGGCACTAAAGCTGCATCTACCTGTCCTGCATCTATATGTTCTGCCTCATTTTATGATTATTTGTCCACAGAGTGCATTCCCTTTGGGGGCTATCCACATTTTAAGGTCAGGCTTACATCCAACTTCTTTATATTCCCTCTCAGCTTCCGCAGAAATCTCTGCAAAAGTATCTTGATAAATATTAATAAAATCTAGCCTTTTGAATTTGGGAAAGAAAGAAGACACTGTAAAACTATTATTGTCAGTCATTAACCCTTTAGTATAAACTAGTTTTCAGAAGTCTTTTAATGGTAGATTTTGATAAGGGAAGTAAGAAAAGGTTTAAGAAAACTTTCTAATTATGAGGTTTCCTAAAGTAAAAGGAGAAAATGATATGTGTCCATTCAGAGACATGAGTTTTTTAAAAATCACAGTTTCCCTGTGCCCTAAAATACTACGGAGACATTTAAAATAACTACATCTCTATAGGCTGACATGGAAAGATATCAGACATATCATTAAGTTAAAAACAAAACAAACCTTGCAAACCATTTACAGTGTGACCTTATTTTTGTTAAAAACAAAATTTAAAAAATACATTCATGTTGTGGAAAGTTCTAAAAGGATATAAGCAAAATCATTAACAGTAATTATCTCTAGGGCCATGCTGCTTAAACTGTAATGTATGATGTCTATGCATTACCCAAAGGTATTGTTAAAGTGTTATAATTCAGATTCTGACTCAGTAGGTCTGGTGGGGCCTAAGAGTCTGCATTTCTGACAAGCTCCCAGGCAGTGATGAGCTAGAGTCAGCTATCCTGGATTGCAAGAGCAAATTGTTATATTTTCAGGAATTTTGTGAGTCTTTTGTTAAATACTTTCATTATT
>NW_012136525.1:3237108-3238148 GCF_000956105.1 Propithecus coquereli | reverse complement strand
TATGATTGCCCCAAAAGAATCTACAGACAAAATATTGGAAAGCTATAGAAATTTTGGCAAGGTCAAATATAAGACCAACATTTGAAAACCTACTACATTTGTATATACCAGCAACAGTTATAAAATATAATTGTAAAAAAAGAAATTCATTTAACATGACTCAAAACTACAAGGTACATAATAATAGCTCTAACAAAATATGCTCAGATATGTAAGGAAAAAATAATAAATTATTATTAGAAGGACTTAACTAAAACCTAAATAATTTGAGAGTTAGATCATGGATATTTACACTCAATATCATATAACAATGTCAGTATTCCCCGAATTGAGATATATTAATAGACTCAATACAATGTCAATCAAAATCCCATTTGAGGACTTTAACAAGCTGATCCTGTTATATAAATGCAATGGGCCAAAAATAGTCAATTTACTCCTCAAGAAAAAGAATGAGATGGGAAGACTTACCCTACAAGATATCAAGACTTATTATAAATCTATAGCATTTCAGACTGAATGGTATTGGTGCAGGTATACACAAATTGATCAGTAGACTTGGATAAAGAGACAAAAAGCAGAACCACAGATACACAGAAATTTTATATATGACAGAGATGATATTGTAGATCAATTGGTAAAAGTTGGACTGTTCAATAAATGATGCTGGAATAATCAGTTATGCATATGGGGAAGAAAATGAAATTGGATTCCTACCTCTCATCATACTTGAAAATCAATTCCCAATGGATTCAGAAGTGAGGCCGGGCGTGCTGGCTCATCCCTGTAATCCCAGCACTTTGGAAGGTCTCGGCAGGGGGATCACTTGAGGCCAGGAGTTTGAGACCAGCATCAGCAGCATAGCATGATCTCGTCCCTACGAAAAATAGAAAAATTAGCCAGGTATCATGTGCCTGTAGTCTCAGCTACTCAGGAGGCTGAGGCACGAGGATCACTTGAGCCCAGGAGTTTGAGGTTACAGTGAGCTATGACGACGCCACTGCACTCCAGCCTGGGCAACAGAGCAAGACCCTATCTCA
>NW_012136525.1:3219074-3227898 GCF_000956105.1 Propithecus coquereli | reverse complement strand
TTGAGAAATAGTGCTACTTTGTAAGCTTTACAACAGCCTGCTGAGATAGATATTGCTATTCCCATTTTACAGCCAAGGAGAGTAAGCGTCCCAGAGGTTACCTGGGTTACCTTGACCCAGGTCCCGTGGCTGGTCAGGGGTGACGTCAGGACTCGGTCCCAGGTTCAGGCCTGGTTAAACTCATTTGTACATTGCCTAGAACCCAGGACCCTGCGCCTTCCACGCTGCCTCTCCAGGGGTGCACAGGCGCGGGCCGTACGCGACACGCACAGGCAGACCCCACACACAGGCAGAATCCCAGTGTTTACCCACGAGCTTCCTCTCCCAAACCTCCGGAACTCTCAGACGCCTTCAGAACAAAGAGGTTTCCCAGCCTCTGGCCCAGGCGGCGGAAAATCCTCTCTCTGGCTGCAGAGCTCCCGTCCCTTCTGCCTCCACATCCCTCCCCACTCAGGCCACCACGGCGGCCTCCCCCACACCCCCTTCAGGAGCCAAATGCGGGTCCCCTCAGCTTCCTCGCTGCTCAGCCAGGGAACGTGAGGCCAGGATGGCGAAGGGTGTAGAAGCTGAGTCCCCAGAGAACACCCACAGAGGTGGGCACAGAGGGTGGCTGTGAGGGGCAGTGACTCCCTAGGAACAGTGTGAGAGAGGCCAGGGGCACCCACTCACCACGAGGTCCTCGGTATAACCAGCATCCACCCAGAACACGCCTGCCACCCCCCTGGGCCCAGGATTCCTTGAGTTTTAGATCCCCTCTGAAACCCGGGGAGGTATGCCAGCCTGCAGCCGTTCGCATTTTCTGTTTTGTTCACCTGTTACCAGGGGTCAGTAAACCCTGGCCTGAAGCCACTCCAGCCAGCAGCCTGCTCTGAACAGCATCAGCTAAGAATGGCTTTTACATTTTTAAAGGGTGAAAGAACAAGAGGAGGAGGCAGAGGTAAAGGAGGAGGAGGAGGTAGAGGAGGACCAGGAGGAAGGGAGACCATACGTGACCCACAGAGCCTAAAATATTAACCTTTTGCAGAAAAAGTTGCCAACCTCTGTCCCAGATCGATCTAGCAGGGACAGCCCTGGCCAGCCAAGTGTAGGGCGGAGGAGCCCCACATCTCCCCACCCGGGCGTGTGACAGCAGGTGTGGTATTTAACCTCTGCGAGGCTCAGTTTGCCCATCTGCGAAGTGGAGGCAACAACAGCACCTGCCTCCCAGGCTGTGAGAATTACATTAGGTGTGATCCACGTCAGGCCTTCGGCCCAGAGCTTCCAGGGCTACAGCATGTGGGTGGCGTGTGGGGCTGGTGACAGAGGTGGTGGCAGTGGAGAGGCACAGAGATGAGGACAGAACAACAGACTGTCACACCATCTCTCCGTGTCACAGAGAAGCGGGGAAACTGAATCATGACGGTGACTCATCTGAGGTCCCCAGCTATAAATAGGATGTCACCAAAACAGCCTTCCGTGACTGCTCACGAGCAGGTCCCTGCACCCTCCCTTCCGCTGCCCCTTTCAGTGTCCACCCCCCACACAGCTGTCCCCAGACTTCTGTCGTGGGCCCCTGCTCACAGGACTGCGCTCTTTCCAAGAAGCCGATTGGTTGACCTCTGCTATTGTGTTAGTCGCCAACAGCCAAAGTTGTTTCCCACCCCAGGGGTATTTTCATTTTAACAGGTAACCCCTAGACACCCAAATACTCACAAATACTTACTTCTTTCTTGATTGTTTGTTCTGTTTTGTTTTTTTGAGACAGGGTCTCGCTTCGTTGCCAGGGCTGGAGTGCAGTGGCATCAGTGTAGCTCACTGCAACCTCAGACCCCTGGGCTCAAGCGACCCTCCCGCCTCCGCCTCCCAGAGTGCTGGGATTACAGGTGTGAGCCACTGTGCCTGGCCCAGATATTATTTCTAATTACGTGTCAGGCTCAGTGACAGGAGATAGGAGCTGCACTGAACATCACAGGTGCCACTTCAAACCAAAGTATCCCTTGATTGTCCCAAGTTCCTCCCAACTTTGGGACCAAAGTCTGGCCCTGGCCAGAGCCTCTCCTCTCAGATCAACCATCCAAATTCTCACAGTCTCACATGTTAGGTTAGTTCACACTCTGGAACAGACAGACATAATGCAAGCGCAGGGCTGGGCCAGGGGTTGGGTTCAGCTCTGGTCCAGTTCCCAGGCCCCCCGTCTTCCCCTCTCACCAGCCTCTTGGTGCTTAGACAGGCAGGGTCCCTCAAAGGGCATGCAAGGGGGCCCAGGCCACTTCCATTCGTTGAGACTACCCGCTCATACATTTTATAAAATGAATGTCCAAACAGGGTTGCAGGACTTGAAATAGCCACATTGCAAAGTTAACTCTTGAACCCCATGGTACAATGCAATCTAATCGTGCGGATTCACAAAATTATTTCAGGATGCTTCACAAACACTCATTTCTCCTGAACTCTTAGGCGAAGTCGTGCAGCAGCGAAATGGGAGTTTAAAGCTGAACAGCGCGCATCTTCTTCCGTCCTGCTGGGGTGCTTCTGCGTCTGATTACAGCATCGCTTTGGTGGGAGATGAAGCCCTTGAACATGAGACCTGAGCCGAGAGCTGACGCTCCTCCTGCGAGGGCCTCCAGGCAAACCTAGACGCCCCCCACCACGCACACACGCCCTGCTGGGACTCGGGCGCCTCACAGACCACCAGCTTCTCTTCCTAGTCAGATGCAAGTTCTTTTTCTGTCCCAGGACACCTGCCACATGCTGCTCTGCCCTTTCTCCCCTCTCCCTCCTTCCAGGAGAGTGGCCGGTTCCTTCTGTTAGTGCCCAAAAAGTAATTCTTGAGTACAACACGGAAAGGGGGAAGAAAAGAGCAACTTTACAGTGCAGAAACCTCAGCCGGCGGATGAAGTCACCACCAGCGCAGTCATGTGGACGGCATGTGCCCTGGACATGTGACGAGAAGGGCACTTCTCCCCTGGGGTCTCCCTCCCCAAGACACATTACCCCAGTCTAATCAGGAGGAAAACATCAGACACTTCCCAACTGAAGGACATTCTACACAATTCCTAACCAGGACTCCTCAAAATTGTCAAGGTCACCAAAAACAAGGAAAGTCTGAGAAACTGTCACAACCAAGAGGAGCCTACCGAGACACGACGGCGAAATGTATCACAGTGTCCTGGAGGGGGTCCTGGAACAGAAAAGGGACATTAGGTGAAAAAAGAAAGAAAGAAAGAAATCTGAATAAAGTGTGGAACTTAGTGAATAATGCTGGTTCGTTAATAGTCACATATGCACTAACGTAAGACATCAACAGCGGGGGAAGCTGGGCATGGGGTATTACAAGAATTCTCTGGGCTGTCTCTGTACTATAATTCTATAAGTCTGAATTTTTTCTAAAATAAGAAAGTTATTATTTAAAACAAAAAAAGACTCTTGAACGGAAGACTCTGTTCCATCCTTACCCGCCACCAAAGCACAAAGCGCCAGGCTCCCGCGCGGGCGGCGGGGCAGAGTGGTTAAGAGCACAGACTCTGCCACTCACTGCTGCTGTGTCCTTGGGTGGGTCACCGGAGCCCTCTAACCTTCGGCTTCCTTTATACTAAGGGGGAGGGGGTGGCAGCAATAGCATCTGTGTCACGGAACTATGGAGAAAATAAGTATGTAAAGCTCTCACTGCTGTGCCTAAGTCAGAAAATATTAGTCATGGGGGAGTTCTGTGGTCAGAGGCCTTCCCACCCTCTGCGTGTCGCACTGTGGAGATGGCCGTCTCCGCCCGGAGAGGATGGAGTCCAGGAGGAGCCGGAGGAAGCGGGTGTCTGGGAGGCCTCCTGGAAGTGCCCCCTTGGAAGGCTGGGGAAGTACAGGGTGTCGCTGCGATCCTGCAAAGGCATCCTGGTCTCTGTGTTCTGACCGGGGCACGCTGGTGTGCACAAAGCCCGGAAGAGCTGCGCACAGGCGTGTCTGCCCGTCTCCCCTCGCCGCCTAGAGAGCTCCCCCCAAATCTCGCTGAAGCATCCCCACCTCCTCCAGGAACACTCGGCAAACCACCCCCCAGATAAAGTGCCGGGTAACCCGGGCCTCCAGCGCCCCCACCAGCCGGGTCGCAGCAAGGCCAGCCCAGAGCGGCCAGGTCAGCCCTGGGACAACCTGGCTTGCTCAGAGCCCGTGCCCTCATCGTTCGTGGAGCCTCCTCTGTGAGCAGGTCCCCGGGGGGTGCTTGCTCTCCTGACACAGGGAGAGCCTGTGAGGGGCCTAAACTGGAAGTCATAAAACCGGGTGCGAGATCTGCCCCGGCGTCTAATGAGCTGGATGGCTTCGAGCAGGTCACTCGGCTTCTCAAGGCCTCAGCTTCCTCCTCTGTCACCGGGAGAAATAGCATCGTCCGGAAGATCTCCTGGCCTGCGAAAATCAAAGTACGTGGACGAAGGTGCCTAGGGAGCCCTGAAGCACCGCAGCTGATTCCTGCCCCAGCGCCCCCCAAGCAGGACTTG
The DNA here is from genome assembly GCF_000956105.1 of Propithecus coquereli. Classification (NCBI taxonomy): domain Eukaryota; kingdom Metazoa; phylum Chordata; class Mammalia; order Primates; family Indriidae; genus Propithecus; species Propithecus coquereli. The sequence continues at coordinate 3,223,435 of NW_012136525.1, read as the reverse complement.
CAAGGCAGCCCGCGGCTTTGCCTCTGTGATGCAGCGAGTGCAGAGGGAAGGGCACGGGGGCAAGGGAGGAGGGAAGCCCCAAGGAGAAAGAGCCATCACAAGCCAGCTCCTCGTCACTCTCCCTGCACTCCCCAAACCAGAGGGCCTGGACAGGAAGCGCTGCCGAGCACAGCAAGGTGCTGCTTCAGTTTCCTGGGGCCTCAGAAACAGCAGGCCACAGGCTGGGGCCACGCAGCAGAAAGCTGCTGTCTCACAGCTCTGCAGGCCGGAAGGCTCCAGACTTGGCTCCTTCCAAGGGACGTGAGCTCAGTGGCATTAGGGACATTCGCAGTGTTTTTACCATCATCTCCAGAACTTCTTCATCCCAACTGAATGTCTGTGTCCATTAAACACTGACTCCCGGTTACCGCCCTGCCCCGGCCCTGGTAACCTCTGTTCTACTTTCCATCTCTGTGAATGTCGCCATCCTAGGCACCCTGCACCTTCGATTTGCATCCGCATTCACACGGCGTGACTGTCGTAAGGGACACCGGGCGTGTGGGCGCGGGGCCACCTACTCCAGGATGGCCTCAATTGAACTTAACTGACTACATCTGCAGCAGCCTGTTTCCAGTTGAGTTCATATGCTGAGACAGCCAGGGTTAGGACCTCAGCACGGGAATTTTGGACCAAGACAGAGATAGGAGAAACAGCGAAGGCCGCCCTGACAAGCAGAGCAGAAGGGTGGACGAGTGAGCTTTTGTTGTGCCGACCCTTGACCCCCTGTACTCCCTGGCCATTTCCCCAGCCCGGCTGACTCATTGGGTGAGAAGGGAAGGGAAGGAACCGCTGCGCAATGCTCCTGGGACCCTGGGCTGGGAGCCCCACATGCCAGCCCTCCAGGCAACCACGGGGGCAGCCCTTGGCCCTCAGAGGGACACCGAGTGGGCCTTGAGCTCCCCTGACGATGCTGTCGTATCCAGGCCCGGCTGTCTTGGCTGGGAGGCTGCTGCAGCTAGTCACTCACCCACCCTCACCAACGGGCACTCACACTGATGCCCCTCGCCCCTCGATCCACTAGTAGCTACTAACATGCGCCACGGTGCAGGTCAGTTCTAGGCCCTGCAGATCCCACAGCAAACAAAAGGAATAGCCCTGCCCCCACGGAGTATATATTCAGGTGGAAGGAGATGGACAAAAGACCAAAATAAACCAAATGTACTCTGTGCCAGGTGGTGAAAGGGGCTGGGGGATCACAGAAGGGAAGGGCATAAGGAGGCAGGCAGCTGGGCTGTGTCAGCCTCTCTGATGAGGGCTCCGTGGCACACAGGGAGGGGCCTGCCAGGTGGCTCCTGGGGAAGGGGATCCAGGCTGAGGGAACAGCAGGCCCGGGCCACGCAGGGAGTGAGCCTGTCGTTTTCAAGGAGTATGCAAGAGTTCAGGGTGTGTGTGCCGGGGAGCGGGGAGGGGTAGATGTGCCATGTGGTGGAGGCCTTGCTCTGCTGGTCCACTGGTCTCGTGGGCCCTAAGGAGTCTGGGTTTTACCCCAAGAAAACGAGTAAGAATGAAACGTCCCCTGCCCCCTCAAGGAACTTCCAGTCCGGGAACAGAAGTGGAGCAATCCCTGGAATGAGCTCTCCTGACGTGGAATTCATGCCGATGACACGTGGAACCCAGCCGGCCTCGAGACAGCCACGTTCATCCATGTTCATATGGCATTGTTTTCGTAAGGACACCAATTATGTGGGATTGGTCTCAATTTAAAAACGTGGTTCTCTGTGTCTGTTTTGGTTTAGGACTCTGTCCCAAAAGGGATTGCTTATTTGCTTGTACATCTGAGGTTTAAACTGAGAGCGAAACTGCAGTAATCTCTGGATTAACCACTTTTGCCTCAGAAAGTAGGCTGACCCTGCCGCGGCCAAGCCCGTGCGGTGAAAGGCAGCACATGGTGTGGGGGTGTTGGGGGGCAGCATACACACGCCTTCCCCTCTTCCCCGACCTGGGCCCAGATAGCGTCTCCTCCCACCCTCTTCCCTTGTCCCCTCCAGCTTGGTTTTCCTGGGACAGTTCCTCCCTCTCAGCTGGATGGAGGGAGAGGGGTGGGGTACAGGAGATGGGGAAGGAGTTGGGGAGACGCTTTGGAGTGTTTGTGGCAGAAACAGTCGTGCGTAGGCTGGTCACTCGAGTCACAGAGGCAGCAGGGTGACTCGGGGAGGAACAGAGAAATGCAGCGCTCTGAGCGCATTCCTGTGGCTCCAAGGATTTGGGAAAACAACTTGCAGATCTGGACAAGTTCATGCGGAGAGGGGCGCAGCGCAATGGGCCAGAGCCAGAGCTAAAAATAAGGCGGAGTTTCTGTGCCCAGCAAGGGCACTCGCATCTGTGGAGTTTGGGCCAGAGAAGCAGGCGGAGAAGGCCAGGCTTGTGGGGGAGGCCTGGGGTTGGGCAGGAAAGGACTGAGGGCGGAGGCTGTCCTGCAGCAGAAGAGATTCCAGGCCCTGGACAGCCCACGCGGGGCCGGGCCAGATCTGCGTCCTGCATTTCTCAAGCCACAGAGAGGTGGTGGGCAGCTCCAAACCTCCTCCCCAAGGAGCAGTTAAGGGAGCCAGCTAGGGAGTGGCCTTGGGCAAGGGCAGGACAGCAGAGGCTGCAGCTGCAGGGCACTCACTAGGTGTGGGATGCTTTTCCCAGGGTCCCACAGTGATGCTGGAAGGTAGGTGTTTTCCTTCCTTTCTTACAGCTTACGAAAACAGGGTTCAAAAAAGACTCTGATAACCCTGGGGCCACCCAGCCAGGACGTGGCAGAGTTGGGACAGGCCCCTGCATCTCTGCCTCCCAAGTCTATGCCCTTCCTGCCACCCCACATTCATCTAGGAGGCAGCAGACTCTTCCCGTGTGTCCCTGGAGGGCAGGACTTGGTTGGGGTTAAGGGAGGGAGGCAGGGATTCTGCCCAACAGTAGAGGGACCTGCCTCAGGAAGGGGGAGCCCACACTAAAGCGGGCTGCTGGGGACATTGGGAGGGACCCTGAAGGTCTCCTCCATTCTGAGTCTATGCCTCTGTGACAGCCTGCCAGGGTCCAGCTGTGCTCATGACGTGCCCTTAGAGTGGGAAGGAGGGAAGCTCCACCTTGGAAAGAGTGACAGCACAGTCACGTCCAGGCCTCCAGCCCTCCCAGAAGGTGCCTATTAATAGAGCAACCCTCAGGCCTGCACACAAAGAAAATCAAGCTCCCGGGACAAGGGGGCGTTTGCTGTGGAACCAAGGGCTGGTCTAGGTGCCGCCTCCTAGGTCTACAAAGAGTCAGAAGAGAGGAGGAAGAGAACTGGAGAACTCAGGGAAAGCTCCTTGTTATGATAATTATAATCTCATTAATAATATTATTAACAGCTATCCTTTTGTGAGCCTTTCCCAAGTGCCAGGCACAGTGCTAAATGTTCTGTATGCACGATATGATTTGACCCTCAGAGCAACGCTGTGAAGCAGGAGCTGTTACTATTCCCCTTTTACAGATGAGGAGACAGGCTCAGAGGCGTGACATAACTTGCCCGAAATTGCACAACCAGTATGTGGCAGAGCCTGGACTCAAGCCCAGATCTGTCAGACTGCAAACCCCACGTAGCACCATGAGGAACTATTGCTTCTGCAATCTCTGTACCAATATGGAAAATATCTCCAAGATATAATGTGGTAGCTCTCTATCGTTGCTGCAACAAAGTACTGCAAAGTCAACACCCATATTTATTCTATTAATCCTACACTTCTGCAGGTCAGGAGTCTGACACCTGGATCTGGCTGGGCTAAAAGCAAGATGTCCGCAGGGCCGTGTTCCCTTCTGGAGGCTCCAGGGGAGACCCCCTCTCCTTGCATTTCCCAGCTTCTCGAGGCTGCCCGAGTTCCTTGGCTGGGGCCCCCTCCTCCATCTGCAAAGCCAGCAGTGCCGTGTCTTTCTGGCCCTTTGGCACATCTCCCTCTGCCCACAGCCAGGAAAGATCATCTGATTTCAAGGACCCACGGGATTAGACTGGGCCCACCAGGACAATCCAGGATCACCTTCCACCTCAAGGTGCTCAACCTTAATTGCATCTGCAAAGTCCTTTTGCCATGAAAGTGGTTTACGCACAGATTGCAGGGATTAGGGTGTGGACACCTTTGGGGGGCCATTATTCTGCTCACCACATATAATGAAAGGGGAAAAGCAAGGTGCAAAACAGCAGCAAGGTGCCTCTTCCAGGTTAACAAAAAGTGGGCACAGGGAATAAATAGTAATATATATTATTAATAGTATTTGCTTATATTTGCATAAAGAAGGGTACATAGAAACCAGTGTTGGTTATTGGGGAAGGGCTAGACCAATGGGGGACAAGGTTGGATGGAGAGTTA